>NW_020225422.1:0-1073 GCF_003070985.1 Temnothorax curvispinosus
AGCTCCGCGAAGCGAGAAAATGTCGTAAAGCGCGAATTTGCATTGTATAATTTTAATTTCGTTTTGTCTCTTTTATTTCCTGCCGAGACAAGTACGATTACCCGTATTATATGCAAAATTATGCATTACTTATTAGTTTATATACTTACCGTTCGGATTCTCACCGACGATGTTCACCAGTCCATTGATTGAGCGAGACGATCCCGCGAAGACCCGGTACCTGAAAGAAAAGGAGAATTAATAAAAATTGATTCTAGTAATTATGCTACTTACCTGGTTAAAAAAGGGAACGTCAAAGAGACCATTTTTGGTCACTCGGAAATCGTTCCGAGTGACTTGCCGCGAGTTTGCACATTGTGCAGATTGCGACGGCTGGCATTGGTTGCCGCGTCCGATGCAAGAGCTTATGTCCGCCGTTGCAAAGCCTACGCAGTATCTCAGTCGAAAATCGAGCTGAGCCAACGAGATCGGCTCGGCCAATAGGATTAGCGTCACAGGGATCGTGTCGCTCGTCACCAAGCGACGGGATTGGTCGAAGACCTGAAAAGCGCGAGAATGCATCATTTCGCGCGTAAAAGCGAGGCAACGCGCCTGCGCGAGCATTAAAGTGGGGGGTCGAGACCCGTTCCTCCCGGACAGTCTACGTGAGACTATCGAGGCGTGAACACGTTTCGACGGTCGCGCGATAAAACTCGATACCGTTTACTTATCCCGTTATCGCCTACGATAAGTGCGAGTATTTAATGCGTATATCAGCAAGCATTGCGCAGGACAGTCTACGGATTATACTCGAGGCGTTAACATGTTCCGACGGTTACGCGATACAACTCGATTCCGTTATTCTTATCCCGTGATCGCCTACGACAAGCGCGACTATTAACCACCCGTTAACGGTAATTAACCGAAGATAGCTCGAAACGACGGTACTCAGTGTTCGTTAACGATCGACGCGAGTGAGCGCGCGATAGAACCTGTCCGTGCGTGTACCGAGATACTGTAACTGTGAAATTATTAAACTATTATTTGTTTATAATAAACAAAGACTCATTATTCGCGACCCCAGTGAATATCCT
>NW_020225423.1:0-1717 GCF_003070985.1 Temnothorax curvispinosus
AGATAAGATCGTATAAAGATGGATTGGGAAAGAGTACAGACTCACAAGTTCCAAATCTGCCAATTTCTAAAAGCCAAAGTTTAGGCGGACATCATGCTACTGAGATTAAGGAGGATAACCATAACCTCTTCGAGGAAGTACCTAGTCTAAGAATTTCAGGAAACGTTGTAATTGCTTTATGTCAGGAAAGCAATAATTCAACGCCAAATTACCGAACTAAGAAATTATTAGGCTCTAAATTTAATAACAATCTAGCAGAACATGTAGAGCATATTGGTCCACGAAAACCAGAGATTTTGCAACGCCTAGCTGGACAAGGAATCACGTCAACTACTGTCTTGCACACAAATTCGAGAACAATTAATAAAAGATTTATTTCCATGCATAACTCAACTTCACGTTTTTGCCAAAATAACCTCAATGTTATTTTTACACGTGCTGACAAGAATTATGTTACTGTAGCGTTAGATAAAAACGCTTATTTGCAAAAAATGAAAACTTTGTCACAGAATAAGAACACACTCTATTATTTAAAAAACCAAAATCAATGTATAAAAAAAAAGTTAAATAACATTCTTAGATTGGCGTCAAAAAAATACATTTCTCAACAATTTTACTCTCTTGGCTCAAGTAGTTTACTCCTACGGCACGACGCGTTCTGCATAACTTGATATACTCACAAAGCGAATTTACTTGAGAATTTATAAGAATAATATAAAATTAGAAAACACAAAAATGAATTACTCAAATAAAACGTATTTATTACTAATAAATCAAACTATATTAATTATTAGACTCCAAGAACATAATTATTACAGCAATCTGATAACATTACTGTTTAGGAACATTGTTGTCTACGAATATAAAATAAAACAAAATGATATAAAATCAAACAAAAAAACTTAGAAAATAGTACAAAAATTAAGAGGAATCATTGAATAGAATTATTTGTTCTTGCACTCACATTTTAAATTGCAGAGAACTTCTTTGAACCGACAATTGCACTTTGTAACAATGCACCCCGAAAACTATATCGTTCCGGCATAACATATCCCGCCGAGACCGCCGCCCGGCCGACCACCCGCAGGGCGAAGAACGGGCACGGTGTGCCCACCGTATTTTTAATGCTTAGCATCTTTGACTATATAACCATGGACTAGCTGTTTTTTATGTAATGAACATCAAACGCGCCCTCATCGCACAAGTGGCGATACCCGGTACTTCAATGAACTGTGAGCTCAGTCTGCTCCAGTAGCTCACGCGTTTGTGACAAAATTTTTAATTTGTTTAAATTAGAAGATAAATTAAAAATGAGAAATATTATCCCTAAAATGGTATACAATACTTTCCAAAATTTAAATTGTGATAATTTATTTTTAAATTTCAACGAGCACATATTAAGGATTCAGAGATGTATTAGAAAAAACCATAAATATATTTTAATCAAACTAATAATATTTTATTTTAAAATTAAATTGTTTTACGAAGGTAAAGTAATTACCATTAGTGAGCAAAAAAAACTTAATAAGACGTAATTTAACAAAAGCCGTCATTTTCCGCCGCACTATCCCGGCGCTCGCGATTGCCGCCGCTACCCCCGCCACTTCGTAACGCCACGCGCCGCCGCGGCGTGTATATAACGCGAGCGTTTTTAACGCAAAGAGCGATTTCCTGATCATCCGTCTCACCGACCGCACCGATCCTGAATTCACGCATC
>NW_020225424.1:0-60742 GCF_003070985.1 Temnothorax curvispinosus
CCTTACTTTTAGCGGCTGCGCGCGTTTCTCTTTTTTGTTCTAAAAGATCAGACGAGGCTTGTCTCTCCAAATGAGACATGATCATGTCTATACAACGCAACGTATCACCCGGAGGATTTAGCCCATATTTCCGGGCTTCTTCCTGAAGCTCACCAATGGCCATATCTTGCAGTCGTTGTCGCTCCATAGCGCATTCAGAATGGCGGCAACACAGCACCACAAAATGGCGGGAGACTGCTCGAGAACGTTCGACCACGCTAAGATGGCGGTAGAACGCCGCACCCAAAATGGCGGGGAAACCGTTCGAGAATGTTCGAGACGTAGCAATTTCTCACTCGCGAAATATGTCTATTTGTAGCGTGGCGGACCAATATCGCTGGTCGCCGATCCACAATATCAATTCTAATGTTTTTAATGTCGTTACAACGGAATGATCTCACTCGAATATCGCAATTACGATAACGGTCGTTGACCCGATATTTTTCACGGGATAACTGGCCGGAACTACCGTATCCGAATGTCGATTACAGCCTTGCACGCTGTATTTATTACTCGTCCGAGCAAAGGAATGAGGACAGAAGGAAAAGGGAAATCAGTAGCAAGCCGAATCGTTTCACGATAATGGCGGCACACGATTAATATCCCACTTCTGAACTGTAAAAGTTATAGTTTAATGCACCGATTTTACCGGCACTGACCGCGAGTTACACGGGGAGATGTCAGGAATGGATGTAGATGGGTGAGAGACAATAATTTGATATAAATATGGAAAAGGTAATTTTATTCCACGGCAAGATGCAACAAGACGCCTACTCAATCCAACGTCTGTGCATCGACTGACTCTTCTTTCTCGCTCACCGCCAATCCAGGCGTTTCTTCATGCGCAGAGCGCTATGGCGCATACCAGTATCTCAAGCGACCAATCACACCTTACGGTCTACTCAAGCACGGCGCAACATTAATCTTACAGCATATTACCTCATCTCCTGTTATATAAGTAAGAAAAAGAGCAATATATTTTTCTGTACAACGAACAAGCAATCGTTATTCCAAAGGAAGAATTAATGAGTAAAATTAAGGCTAGTATACATAGTCGGTTCTTATTTCAAGACAATGGCTTAGGGCCCGGACACACACTTTTTCGTAACAGTAACAGTAGGATTTCGACCAATCGTGTTACTCGATTCGGGAACGTACGGCCGTACGTTTTCGAATCGAGCAACGCGATTGGTCGAAATCCTACTGTTACTGTTACGAAAAAGTGTGTGTGGCCAGCTTTAAGGTTGATAATACGGCTCTGTTATATCTAACAATCGAGTGATTAGTTTATAACATCTCTCTCTCTTAAAATTATACTCCAGCCGGTCTTAAATATAAAAGATCCGACAATGAAATACTACCCTACTACTTTATTAAGTGTTCCATTAAGATCTGCTGTGAGAAATTGATCAATCACAATCGAATGTGAGGAAAATAATTAACTATGATTGATTAATTTCTTAGGACTTAAGGATTACTACACCTATTGTATAGATTAAACCTTAAAAAATTTCGACATTTTTCTTGACCACAAGTTAATAAACCTGTTAAAAAAAAGAAACAGCGTCAATAATATTCGAACAGATGAACCACTTAACACGCGAATTTAGTTCAAATAATTTATGTACAAAATTTGGACGTGAAATAAATTTGTTCTACCTCGCTTTTTTTACTTCGGTAGAACATTCCTAATTTGACCGAATAAGTAACATTTATTTCGCCACCAATAATTCCTAATTTGTAATCTACAGTCGCAATAATCCATAGTAGATTTGGTAGAATATTTCTGAATATTTCTGAATTTCGATATCTTTGGACCATTGAATACTTTTCTAGAAACATTATGTATCCTGTACATATTTTCTCGATAACGAAAAATGTTTAAACGTTTGTAAAAAAATTATCTTCATTCCAGGACACTCGACGAGCTCCGGGCTTTCCCTATCGATGACGACGGTGAATGTCTGCCAAGGATATGCGCCAGAAGATGAACAAGATCTTTTCAACAAAAAACTGAATCGCCCAGCATGCCGAGTATTTTCCGCGAGAAGTAAACTCCCCTTTGTGTCTCATAGCAAGAAATTCTGTGTGAGAAAATCGAGTATCACGTCGGCAAAAGATTCGCGAGTGCAAGCACAAAAAATTGTTGTTAGACATAAATGTATAATGTTGTTTCAACGAATGTTAACTTATTTTTTTATCACGCTAGCTCTGTGAGTGACGTGTAAATTATTTTGTTTAAATATTAACACGGTCTGAGGAGTTTAGAGATGAGAAAATACGAATGTTTTTTCACGTTTTGTAAAATTCGGATGTCCATTGTGTCTGCACTCTCGCAGCGTTTGGAATTTTCTCACTTTCTCATGATCCTCTTTAGGTAAAAGAAAAGAAAAAGAGTAAATTCAAAACGCCACAATTAACAGTAATTAATGTTTAATTTCGAAGTCTGTCACTTATTTACATAGTAATAAACAAACGTCATAGATCATATATTATATCAAATTGTATATCGCATATCCGCATATACATATATTCATTAATTGCCTCACTTTTAACTCTTTCTGGTAAAGTATCTCTTCCAATTAAATTGAAGCTATTCATGCCTTCTTTCTTTATTTTTCGGAACACGAAATAACCTAAATCCTCTTTCGCTGCGATTATTGCAGCCTTTAACACAACAACCTGGCATCTTGATACCTCTTATTTTTCTTCATGTGCGAAGAGGGGGTTTTTTCCAAGTTCCTCGGATGAGGAGGTTAGGTGCCTTATACGCTGCGCGGTAATTGGCACAATATCATTAATCCTTGGTTACTAATCTTTCAGATAATTGACCCAAAAAATAGCTAAACCTGGTAATGATTAAATAATTTTATGAATTAATTGTTTAAGAAAGTTAAAAACAATATACAAATAATCCCACTGCTTCTGCTTGATCAATCGATAAATATCAATCTCTTCACAAAATCCTTCCGCTCTGAGAGCGTTATCCATGGTTATTCTCAAATCGTCATATTTTTGACATCGCAATAGAACGTGGTGTAAATCCTCGCATTCACTACCGCACTCGCATCTCTCGCTGTCAACGTAACCCTTTACTATACCCTTTCCAGTAGAACGCTTGCTTTCGTCATATGATCCGTCCGTGAATAAGATAACCGGGGAGGATCCAAGTTTATGCTTGTCAATAATTTCTTGAAACAAGTCACAGTCCGGATATCTATTGTGCTTTCTGGATTCACCAATGGATATATCAACGGTGGGTACGAATGTATGGGCACCAAACGATCCGTTGAAGATCTCAAATTTTCTCTGTGGGCCAATTCCCGCTCTAAGTAACGTAGCTTTTTTCCACATCTCAGAGAGGAGCGAGAACCTATACATAGGCTGGCGAAATCGGACGTAATGTTCGCGGTTCATTGTACGCTATAATTTCTGACAGAGGTCATTTTGATTATAGGCAATCAGTTTATTAATAAAATTCCTACCAAGCATTTCCGCCCAATCCTTGAGACCCCTGACCTTAGCCTCAGCAATAATTACGTCGTTCGGAGTACTATTTCTAAAGCCGAGGGCCGTTCGGATACCCAAATATTGGGCCCTTTCCAACTTAAGCTGGAACGCAGAGTCTCTAGGAAAGTAGATAAAGCTTCCATAATCCGTCATTGATCTAACGAGGCTTTTGTAGAGCATGAGGGCGGTGTTGACCTCCATGCCCTTGGACATCTTACATAGATATCTAATAATAGAGTTGGCCTTACTGACCTTACCTCTAACCTCCTGTACCTGTCGGTGAAATTTCAGGCTGTTGTCTAGCCATATACCAAGAAATTTCGCCTCACCACTATTACAGACGTCGCAGTCCCCGATACGGATGCTCAGGTTCTTGTCGAGGTAGCCGCTTTTGCAGAACTCTACCAATACTTAGGTTTTAATTCTTAAGTTCCAAGTCGATACGTCTAAGTCGCTCAGCAATGGTATTGACCGCTCGTTGTAGAAGAAGACGATTACGTTCACGGTTCGGGCCACTAACATATAGGCCGATATCATCGGCGAACTCCACGGCCTCGACACCCTCCGGCAAGTCAGAACACAACCCCTGAGTAAAGAGAGAATACAATGCCGGACTCAAGACGGCGTCCTGCGGGAGACCCTTAAAGACTAAACGATCTACGAATTCGCGTGAATTGACGATAAATCGCACCTTTCTCCGGTATAGCCAATTAGCAATAAATTTGACTATGCCAGTGGGACAATCAAGCGCAATCAATTTGTCGAGCATGATGCGGTAATCGACACAGTCGTAGGCCGATGACACGTCGAGGAAAGCCGCAAGCGTATATTCACCCACACACAGGGATGCTCTAATATCCGACACAATTTTAGCAAGGTTGTCCGCAAACGATTTGCCTCTCCTGAAGCCGCTCTGAGAAGAGCTGAATTTTTTTTCCCTTTCCGCCCACCAGATCAGCCTCTCGTTTATCATACGCTCCATGAGCTTGCCGATGCACGAGGATAGGGAGATGGGACGAACCTTCCCCCTACCTACCTTATCAATAAAAATCACCTGGTAGTCCAGCCAATCCGAGGGAAGAACACCCGTTGACCATACGGTATTAAACAACTCAAGTAGGCAAGCCCTAGCTTCCAGACTCCAACAGCATTCTGACCATCTTGTACTCCATACCGTCGAGGCCTGGCGCCGAATCTCTTCTGATCATATCGATTGCTCTATCGAGTTCGGAACGCGAGAATGGAGCCTCCAACCCATAGTCCGCGTAACTCTCACCAAACTCCACAACCGGTTCCACCCCCACAATGGGGGAGGGGGGACAAGGTTATCAATGGTGCTCCTAATTTTGTCCTCCCTACACTTTGTCGTCCACTTGTTCCACTCGATGTTCTTACTCGCGTTCTTCAAAATACGCATTGTATTGTAATATACGTTTGTATACACAAACATAACTAAGGCTAGTAAATCTATTGATGCTGCCACAAAACTTCTCAAAGTTTTCTTTTTTCTTCTTGTTTATAGTGCGTTTGGCGAGTGCTTTCAATCTCTTGTACTCGATCCAGGCATGCAAACTCTTGCTCTTCCTGAATTCGGCAAAGGCCGACTTTCTCTGACGAACGGCCTCGTCACACTCGACGTCCCACCACCTATGTGACCTCTTACGTTTGGCCGGATCTTCGGGACAAGAAGGCTTAGGAGCGTCCTCGCGTCTACCCGAAGCAATGGCAATAGATTTTTTGAGAATGTTTATAAAGTGACTATAATAAAATTCGAAATCTTGTTTAAAAGAGTCAATGTTAGGAAGAAGAGCAGAGATAATTTCGTCCTCCACCAAGTCACGGAAGCGCGACCAGTCCGTTCTCTTAGAAGATAACCTATTAGAGATCTTCCTATAAATTTGCGTAGAGTTGTCAAAAGCGAATGAGATAGGAAAATGATCGCTATCCCACGTGTCCTCCATTTGACGATAGTCAATCCTATTTAAGATGCCCTCCGTACCGAACATAAGGTCTAAATTAGAATCGCGCTGGCCGCGGAAGCCATTTCGAGATCTAGTGTCAGAGTTGACGTAATAAAAATCTTCATCCGACATGAGATCGAGTAGCACGTCTCCGCTGTCATCAGTGGAATGGCAATTCCATACAACATTCTTGGCATTGAAGTCGCCCAGAATGATAGTGTCATGAGCGCTATCAGAAACAGCCTGAAAAATAGACTGGAAGTCACGACGAGATATGCGTCCACGCGGATGTCTGTATAAGGTAACAACATTAAGGTTTCTGAGTAGATTTTTGGTCCTAATACCAATAACGTCGTAGCCGGGCGGTAGGCCTGTGACCGGCAAGATGTCGAACTCCAAGTGGGCGCGGACCGAGATCGAGACGCCACCACTCCCGAGCAGATTCCTGCTATTCACCGTCCTGAAGCCTGGGAAATACACGCCTCCCGGTCTCTGGTAGAGCATCTTGTCTCTGTAAGAACAATTATATCATACTCAAGCACACGCTTAGAGAGCTCATTCTTGCTGCTTTGATATCCTTGACAGTTTCACAGTAAGAGTTGGAATTTTTTTACTGAGAAAAAGCGAAGGTTCTCCTAATTCTAGTTCTATCATGTCCTCCTCCATTCGAAGCACGCTCATACCAACCCTGCCGAAAATGTTCGATTAAAACCGATTAAAAAGAAAGTAATTCGAATCGATCGGGATTTTTGCACCGAAAATACGGTATTAAAACCGATTGAAAATAGTCAAATCGAATTTAGTACGCTTCAGGCGGATTTTATATTGTTACGCCCGTGCTGTCCTCGTGTCGCGCGTATATGCGAGTCGCCCGTTATTTAATGTCGCGTCGCGAACCGTCCTTAGCGACGGATGCTGTTTACTAATATTGATTGCGAGATGCTCAATTAACTATTGATTTTCCTGTTATACTTGATGTTCAGATTTACTCTGGGACGCGTCTCGTTCGGACGTATCGTCCCGAGCTCCTCTATTATATCGAGAGACGTAATAAAGAGCTACTGATTTCTAAACGAGTCATCTTATTTGTGCGAGAGTGACGTGACACGCGCCGCGAGTGTGAAAGTGAGAAATTGTGTGACGAACGCTCGTCGGCGTGTAACAATATACATTCATTTAAATCCGAAATTATACGATTTCATAAAGCTATAATTAAATCGATTTTAATGCGATGTGAATCTATCGGAGGATGACAAAAGTAATCCGTTGCAATCCGAAATTCTATTTTACGAACATTTAAATCGGTTTTAATGCGATGTGAATCTGTCGGAGGATAACAATAAAAGTAATCCGTTGCTATTCGAAATTTCACGATTTTGCGGATTACATCGCGATAGACAATTAAATCTGTTTTAATGCAATTGAATTAGCTAGAATTTACCATAGTCAATCCATAGGCAAAAATAATTTCTTTTAATAAAAAATGTTATCATTTCGCAGATAAAAAGTAAATCGATTTTATGTAGTGTGAGTAGGATTTGCTGTTATCATGAGTCACAATAAAGCTATTTAAAATCAAATCTTTATTTTTTTCTCAACTGCATAATACTTACAAAAGAAATACAATTTAAGCGTTAACCTTCAAGTGGTTATTGTTTATTTAGGTATTAACTCCTAATATGAGTGTATTGTTTGCAGTTTTTAATCAATTTTCAAACTTTTAAGCAATACAAACAATTAAAATTGAAAATAAAATCTTCAAAATAAACAAATAAGTACATTAACTTCGCCAGCAATATTAACCAAATTGAGAATAAGATGGAATTTTAATCGACGTAACTGGCAATCTCAAGATATACGCGTTTAAGATTTGAAATTTATTATGAACTAATAAATTTTTTAAATTGATTAAAATTCCATCTTATTCTCAATTTTTTTAAAATAAACATAAAATTTTCGCTATCAAAACATTAATATATTTAAAAGAACAAACTTTTCTGACTATTATGATGAATACAATTCGGGTGAGTAATCGTAAAAACGAGAATCTTGGTTATCCTCAACAACATTTACGTCTTTCAAGAGTAATATATATAAATTAAAACAATGTATGAATGGTCCAAACGGAATTGACCAGCAAATGTCGAAAAAGTCCTTGGAGATATTGCACTTTCTAACGGATAATGTAGATTACTGTGATGATTCTGCCGTGTCTGACTACTGCAGAAAGAGTGACCCCAAAATCAGTGGTTTTTTCGCCTATTTTTGGTCCCGCGATATTGGAACTGAATTGTGTATCAAATGATACCTTATGACAAGACATCAATCACAAAAAATTTTTAAGTTGAGGTGAGAATTGATTCCAGAGATATGGGAGGTCAAAGTAGTCAAAATTCATTAACTCGTCAGCCCGCACGCTTTAAGGGGATGCTGGAGCCGTCTGTATAACCGACAAAATTACCATTTTTTATGTTATCGACTATATCTGTCCTTGTATAGACAAAGATATAGACAAGGATAGCACGCTACATTGCACGCACACATACGCACGATGCACATCGACATTATACTTTTATATATACGCTTTTATATACGCTTCCAAATCTTGATTTGGAGGGTTTATCGATGTTTTTCTTGTTGTGCAATTCGGGGGAACTTGTTTTCGCGTTCGTACCAATGGTATATCTCTTATATGAAATACATCTTGTGACGAGCTGACAGCTCGCCGCAACTCGGGACGCCATATTGGGATAAAAGTAGGATAAGGAAATCTGTACTTCCGTAATTTTTTCTCGTTTTCTATATAAAATCAGAGTTCCCCCGAATTATTAATGTATGTACTGCAATTCTGGAGAAGGATTTTTAATTCTGTCAAATTAATACGACGCTACGTGTCGACAAAAAATGCCGGTAAAACAGACGGCTTTAGCATCCCCTTAAAGCACGAATTTTTCTTTCAGTCCGATAATTTAAAACTTCGTACCCGGGGATTTTGCTAGCTGCTGACAATGAATTTGAAGTCAGATTTTTAAAATTCCTAATGGCCGATTTAATATGGCGGATTATATATTTAAAAAATGTTTTAATTTCTTTTTCTTGTTAAGTAAATCAATCCATATAAGTATGTGTAAAAAATCTGACTTTAAATTCATTGTTAGAAGCTAGCAAAACCCCCGGGTACGAAGTTTTAAATTATCGGACTGAAAGAAAAATTCGTGCTTTAAAGCGTACGGGCTGACGAGTTAATAAATTTTGACTACTTTGACCTCCCATATCTCTGGAATCAATTCTCACCTCAACTTAAAAATTTTTTGTGATTGATGTCTTGTCATAAGGTATCATTTGACACACAATTCAGTTCCAATATCGCGGGACCAAAAATAGGCGATTTTTGGGGTCACTCTTTATTTCAATATAAACATTTATCAAAATTCGATACATCTGATGACAACAATGTCATTCTTATTGGCAAATGCTATAGCGTAAAATGCGATGATAAAATGTATAAAGCATATAAAAAATGCATCGTTAGAGGCGTTGTATTTCACAGCCAGAAGTATCAGAGTTCCCCCGAATTATTAATGTATGTACTGCAGTTCTTATCGCAAAGCGAAAAGAACGAACGATACAATAATTCAGTTACATTCAGGCGAATATGGTCAAATAATGCACATTATTCTATTAAATAATAAATGCCACATGCAAATATAAAAAATTACGAATAGTTCCAATAAACCGTTTAAAGTGTCGTACATGGATAGGATAGAATCAGAAGATTATGTACATAGCTCAATAGTTCCCATAAGCGATGTCAAAAGCAAGCTTATTCACATATAGATGTTGGATATTGTACATATTTATGCAAACCTCCGAATACATTTGAAATTCAATAATAAATAAAACTTTGTAATAAATACAATTTTGTTTCTTTATTTATATATACACAGTCAAATATAATTATAACAAAAATTTGATTTAATTGCATTATATCCGATTTCCTTTTCATCTGAAAAATCGGAGAATTTCAAATTGAAACGAATTACTGTTGCTTTATCACAAACTATATAAATTTGATTCTTATTGCATTCAAATCAATTTAGTTTTTATCCCCGAAATTGGTAAATTTCGGATTAAACCGGATTACAAAATCAACTCAATTATTAAAATTGGATATTATTATAACGGATTGAAATTGCATACGCGCAATCGCTGAATTTCGAATTAAAACTGATTAATGTTGTCTTTCCTAGCAAATCGGATTCAGATGGATTACAACCGATTTTATTGAATCGGTGTTTTTGTAATTGAAACGGACTCATCTCTTGAAAAGAAATATACAAATTAGGCGGATTATTTTGGATTATATATCCATCCAATTATTAGTGTTTATTTTGGATTGACAACAATATGGATTAGAATGTAATGATTTCGAATTGGAAATAATCTGCAAAAGCGATATCAAAACCCATTCTGATTAGTTTGGAATTAAAATCGATTACTTTTTAATCCGGGCGCGGATTGAACCGATTAAAACCGATTAAAACCGATTAAAACGGATTATGTTTTAATCGGTTTTAATCGAACATTTTCGGCAGGGAAGGCTTAAATCGTACAGTATCCTGGAGAATAAACTTACTCCTCGAGTCATAGTCATTATAGCTCACCATCAGGGCTTCAATCAGTAATTCTCTTGCTTCAGGAATTCTCTGCAACAATTGCATAACGCTGTCAATCGCCTCCCTAACCGAGAGGTCCTCTTGGGAGCGAAAAGAGTCTCCCCGCGCTTTGTCCGTATCCTCCCGGACAACACTCGACCATGCTGTGCCATTGCGGGACGCAGAGAAGAAAATGCTTTTCTTATTCCTCGAGATGTCTCCCTCACAAACATCAAATTGTTTATAATAATCGCGTGTACCATTGAAAGGCGGAACACGCGTGTCCTTGATCTTGTGACCTTCTGTCTATGCCTCCAAAGGCGCTCCGTCGACCATCCTCGCGCCGGACCCGCGCCCCCGGTTCTCGCGGGGGATCACCATCCTCACACACCGCCTCAGAGCACGATCTGTTCCCAGAAGAAGACTGCAAACTTGGCCAGACACCTGTCGTGCGCCCTTGAAAGGATCCGCACCTCGCCCTCAATAATCCCCCGAGCACTGTGAAATGACACATTTTTGTAAACCATCACAACATTAATATTTTTATTTTTTTCATAGGCAGGACAACCTCTAAACGTAGACTTATGTTGTCCACCCCAATTATAGCACTTTAAGGGTTTGTCACATTGACCGTGAGCTTTGTCCCCGCAAACTATACATCGTGTTTCGTTTTTGCATGTATTTTTCGTGTGGCCAAATCGGAAGCAATTAAAGCATTGCTTTGCTTGGGGTACATAAAGTCTAACTCTAAGTCCGACTTCATTAGTAAAGATTTTTAGGTCTTTAACTTTACTTTCTTTGAATGTAACGATTATGTTATCGGTTGCAAGCAAGGAAGATTTCTTAGTGATAGGGTCCCATTTTTGTCGGTACATAGTCTTAAGATATTAGATCTATCACAGATTACCGACCACAATTCGGGGATCGTCGTCGGCCAGTCAGAAATTACACCTCTGCAAATTATCGAACGTTGTTCTAAATGGGCTTTTAATTTTATCGGCTCCTTAAGCTTTTCTATAATCTTCAATGCGCGCGGTTAGCGTCTCTGAAATCTTTAAATTCTGCTTCTGCCGAAAAATGGTTAATCATATTGATTGAGACGGGACAGATTTGCAACTCTGTGAGAACCATCCATATTTTAATACAGTTCCTACCTTTTTTAATCGTAGTATGCTCAGGGGGGAGACGTAAAGTTATTCTAGCTATACCTTTATGCTGGGTCTACAATGCAAGTCGCAAAGTCGTGAGTCGCAAGAATTGACCAATCACAGTTGAATTTGAGAAGAATAATCGACTGTGATTGGTCAATTCTTGCGACTAACGATTTTGCGACTCGCATTGTAGACCCAGCATTATGATCGCCGTCAAATCTCGCAAAACGTTGCGCGTCAGATATAAATAAGTTTCCAGGGTCACATTTTCTTAAAGTAGAATCGTTTACTATATAAGATTCCTTGTCAACAAAAGGCGCCGTGTTATCCACGACTGTATCACGTGTATTACCTGAATTGGCCGCGTGTTCGTTATAGCCAATGACTCGTCATATATATCACTATACCATTACCGCTAGGCGGGGTCGCTTGATTTATCAAAAGTTCGCGGCCCCGGTCATCCCCCACGTTCTCAGCATCAATCTCCATGTCCCCGACGAACGGAATACCCGGATTCATAGCCAAACCTCGCCGCCTGAACAAATCCTCGTCTCTCTGCTTTTTAAATGAGTCTCTACGATTTCTCACTTCTTTCCAGTCTGTGTCCAAAGCGTTATCCTCCAGACTTAAATCCTGTGTAATTTTGTCAAATTCCTGCTCAGAAACAGAAACTTTCAACCTCTTGCTGTTCTGTGGATCTTTGTCTGAGAAGCGAGGGTCATCACGTGATTGCCGCGTGGCGACATAATCTGACGGTTCGATCCATATCTAATTGATCAAGCTTTTTTCCACGTTCCCCCTCCGAAAGGGGAGAAATAATTAATAAAAAAGAAAGAAAACCCTCCTAGCCCAGTCAATAGAGCCCGAAAAAACCGCTGAAATGGAATTAATTCCGGGAAGCGATTTTTTTTCTTTGACTGTTTTGGAGGGTCATGGGTAGTCTAAAACCGGATTTTCGGGATTCTAACCCTGGAGCGTTAGCCGCCATTTTGATTAGAAGGTTGATTTTGTAAATATCTCGCTTATTTTCAACTTTAGAGTGAAATTGGTAATAACCAAACTTAAATTTAATACTCTACAATTTTGGTCCTTATTATTGTTCACCTAGGATCGATATTTTGGGTTTTAGACTCGAAAGTGGCGGGGTAAAATTTTATTATTTTTTTTTAATTTTTTGAATAAACGCGCCATAAACTCTACCCCCGGGGTGATGTGAAAAAGATGTTTTTTATTATACCAAGTAAATACAAAAAATAAAAAAAAAAATAAAATTTCACCCTCCACTTTCGAGTCTAAGACCCAAAATATCGATCCTAGGTGAAAAATGATAAAGATCAAAATTGTAGAGTATTAAATTTTCTACAAGTTTAGTTATTACCACTTTCACTCTAAAGTTGAAAATAAGCGAGATATTTACAAAATCACCTTTTTAATCAAAATGGCGGCTAACGCTCCAGGGTTAGAATCCCGAAAATCCGGTTTTAGACTATTCATGACCCTCCAAAACAGTCAAAAAAAAAAAAAAAATTGCTTCCCGGAATTAATTCCATTTAAATGTCTCTATTGACTGGGCTATCCCGAAAAGAGCCCCGTCAATTATCTAAGCGCAGCTCAAAAACCAAAGCACTACTACATAGCTACCAGTAAGCAAAGTGAAAGGGCCACCAAGGCATGTACGTCCGTTTCTCACGGCGGTTTGAGCCGAACTCCTCATGTGCGAAGAAGATTATAACAGGTTATAAAGACTGCACTTAAAGTAGAGATGATTTGCACAATGTATACATTATTTACACTTTTCGACCACTATTTTGACTCCCATGTATCTTATGAATTGCGTTACTTTACGAATTACATCTGGCAATAGTGCAAATATTAACCTAACCCACCTTTAAGGTGCAATTTCACGCAGCAAATAAAAGCTGGCGTTTTACCCCCTCTCCATCAATTTTTGCCAAAATGGCGAATCCAGCGAATAAACGCTCAAAGTTCGACACAGTCCAACTTTTAGCGAATTGAAGCCACGATCTTGTATACAACGTCTTGAAGCAACGGTGAAATTTAAATTATTTTTATTAAAAGTGTATAAGAAGAAGACGAAATTATGGCTGAAGGGTTTAATTAATTGATAGCACCCGAAAATACAAGCGAAGTTAGTATACATATATTATATACATACAGTAAACATACTTATAAGTTAGACTGCTCTTTGTTTCTTATTTATTTATGTTAAATAAATTAATTTTGTTATATTGTGTTAATAATTGTGTTTCTTATATTTTGGGAAATTCTGTTGCTCTCATACACTTGTGGTGTGTGCGAAACTATTTGTACTGAACAAGAAATAATTAATCATTCACCTTGTTTGAAAGGATATGACAAATGCTATATAGATAAGAATTTATATTTTTATCCTCGAACCGGTGAACATTAATAACATTTTTTCATTATTGTATATTTTATAAGTAACATTACAAGTAACATGAATACTTTAATGTGTAGAAGACGGACAGATAATATGCAAAAGTTTAATAGACGGTGAGAAGGCGATCGTAACAGATACCATCCAGGTTGCAAACCAAGAGGCCAAGAGCAATTGGCGAAATAATAAAATTTTGGAAAACAAACAGTTCATCGAAGAAATACATAAACTCCCCCCACTGTGGAATTTCAAGCTTCCTCTTGGTAAACGAATTATGCAAGCCAAAGAAAAGTTGTGGGAAGAGATAAAAACAGCGATGAATGGTAATATTCTATACTCATAACTTAAGTGGGATAAGATTAAGTAGAGAGCCATTAAACATATTTTTGTATTTTTTCTAGATATAATAGACATTGCGACTATAAAGAAAAAATGGAAGTCATTGTGCGATACTTATAGGACGTACAAAATAGAGTTCCTATAATAAGAGTTAGGACAAACCGCCGCCATATACAGCCAAATGATAGCTTTGTCTCACTCCCACTAACTTCTTGGCTGAAACATATGGCGACTATGATAGCTTTGTCTCACTCCCACTTACAGCTTGTCTCACTCTTACTAACTTGGCTGAAACATATGACGGGACCAATAAAAAATCGTCGCTACATTGGCTTAACTCTTATTATAGGAACTTTAGTACAAAAATAAACAGCAGAAACCAAGCGGTTCAGCAGGGACCTCACAAAAGAAATGGGTGCACTTCGAACGAATGAAGTTTCTTAGCAATTTGCAGTCCGAAATTGAGTACGTATTTATGAAATAACGAGCGTACAAACATATCTTAATGCAGTAGTACATATTTGTTTATATTCATTGCATATAAATTTAAATTATGTTACAGAACTGTAACCATTATCGCGACATGTCCCAACGAAGAGTCTAATGATACGACTTTTGATGAACGCAGCAGAAGTGGTCGTGGATCACGTATGTTAATTTATTAATTACTAGCTGGTTACCCGGGCTTTGCCCGGGAGTCGTTTTTCTTGAAACGACTTCATTTGTGTTTCAATATCTTTATTGTGGACAAACATAAGGAGTGTATCGGTTGATTTAAAGACGGTAGTTTAACTTTCCTGCATGATTAACACATTCTAGGTGCTTAAGTTTTAAACTTTTTTACTTGACAATGATCACATATTTATATTACATCCATTTTCCCAATTATTACACTCGGATGAAATTGATATTCGTAATTTAAATTATGACTAAATGCCTCTAATTTCAAATCGGACCGCATAAATGTTTTCGTGGATTAAACATGTCGTAACCGGTCTTTTTCTACTCGAGTTTCACACTATTGAGTCAATTCCGCTTTTCCAATATTTCACTTACCGATCAGCGACATTATCCCTTGGTTTACCCGGGCGTGTTTTCGGGAATTTTGAGATTGCTCGTTCGCGATGTATACAAAATCTCGATATTTCACTTACCGATTACCGATTTACCGATTACCGATTTTATTCCTTGGTTTTTTAATTGAAAAATCGAGGTTCTGTGTACATCGCGAGCGAGCAATCTCAAAATTCCCGAAAAAACGCCTGGGTAAACAATTCTCAATTCTCAATTCTCAATTCTTAATTCTCAATTCTCAATTCTCAATATTTAATATAAAATTTAGAAATATCAGTATCCGTTATTAAATCCCGATATATAACTTACACAATTTTTAAGCAAAATTCGGCAACCCTTTTACCGATTCTCGCTAAATTCAATATAATAATATTCTATCCATAAAAAAAATTTAGCTCAAAATCTCAAAATTTGCAGAAATCAGAACAATTACGTAGATTTTTTTTAGACAGAAATTGGTAACCTCTTTATTAGGAAATTCTACCTCTGTTTTATATACAATTATTAAGATTCGGTCAATTATTTCCCAAAAAATTAGAAAAATTTCGGATACCGGTTCCAATAAAGATTGGTAATGAAAAACTATACACCCTATAGCACTCCCCGGGAAATTCTACCCCTACTTCATATACAATACTTTCAAAATCGGTCCAATAGTTTCTAAGATTACTCCGAACAACAGTGCAAACTTTTCCCCTTTATATAATAAGTAGAGATTTTCTTGTAAAAAAGGGAAATGAAAAATTAAAATTAATATTTGTAAAATTTTATTTTTTAATAAGATTTAAAAATTTTTACCTTTTTTTCAATTTTTTGCTACTCTATTTATTTACAAATGTAATTCAAATAAAAGTATAAAAATACAATATCTGTAAATAATTGTAGGTAATCACAAACGTAGCTACAGTAGCATAGATTATAGCGAAGATGGTTCCAAATTTTGACCGATTAGTTGATGCTATATAATGAATCAACCGATTAGTATACCACCTGCATCCTACGTTACCACCCTCTGACAAAGCAGCTTTGTATGGTAACCTTGTTGCTGCATTCAATTACGAGAAATCAATCCTCAGGTTATGGACGACATAATACTGCAAGTGATGCAATTGCTTAATAATGCTAAAAAAAATAATTCTTATTAAATAGCCGCCGTTTATTTCCTCTACCCGAGAAAAAATATTCATATCTGACAGTATATGAACATATATAAACATATATGATATATATATGAACATATATAAATGAGATATGACAGATATAAGTTTTACATGCCCATATATAAAGCATGTATAATTATATATAATTATCTATCGCCATATATGATCAGATCGTACTATACATGGCACAAGGGGTGCGTTTGGTTTGGACGCTCACGCGCTGTAAGCGCTTATGAGCGTTAACTCACGTCGTTCGCTTTGGCGTTGTAAGCGCTTACGGATCGACTAATGACGTCATCGTTGACGTCATAACTTCTGCTGACAAACGCTTATTTCTGCAAGGTAGGGCAGTGTGAGCGTGATCAAGCGTAAGTGCTTACGTTCATTTCGGAACGCATTGTTAGCGAATTGCATATCAAAAAACATGTCGTCGAATCGAATTATAGACGGAAAAATTGTAACGATATTCCAATTTCCAGCATTTAACGCAGTGGCTTTCCCTACATTGAATTTCTCACAAGTGGATCTGTACATAATTTAAATATTAAGCAAGGAAAAATTATATGCATACACAAATATAAATTAAAAATTGAATAAACGAAATATAGGCTCTCCTGAATAAATCAAATAAAGGGAAGTGAGAGAGGCAATCAGAGCCACGCGCGGTAATTAATGCGCAATCAAAATAAGTCAATAATAAAATATATTAGTTAATACAAATTCGGACGTTTCAACACTTTTTTTGTGTCATCTTCAGCGTAAAAATGAAAATAATACATGAAAATTTCAAACAATAAATTACAGTCAATTGCGATAAAATGAGTCAATCAATAGAAAAGCGCAGTCAAATCAATAAAATAAAATTCATACGAATGCTCGGTAGTCTGTCAGGATATGCAAATGCTCCGAATCGATCGCACCTTCGACGTTTACTCCCAGGTTGGAAGACCAGACCAGGTAGAAAGGAGATATTCGATTGTCCTTTCTAAACCGTGAATCGGAGTCGCAATATATCAAAAAACGCAATGTATCAGTATTAAAATTACAATCACAAATTCTTGCTTACGGACCATTACAGACCAGTAAGTCGCAGTGTTAAAATGTATCTGTCGCTCTGACATATCGTGAGTGAGTGAATAAGCGTTGGTAGAAATCGGAAGGTTAACATAATAAAAGCGGTGTATACATTCGAGTTTAATTGTGGGGATAAAAATTCACAACGAATAACTCTAAATTTTTGATAACCCATCAATAACGTTCAAATAAGTATCCGGTAAACTTTCCGTGTCCGTCTGCAAATTCAATCCATTCCTGTCTCTTTATGCACAGCATCTCGGAAATTAAGCGTTTATAAAAATACGATTCATTATCTATAGAATTTCCACATTATCCCAATCGAAATTATGATTCAATGCTAATCTATGATCTGTTATAACAGAACGATTAGATGTAGGTATTCTAATTTATATATATGGTTCTGGTGTTCCTTAATTCTTGTTTGTAATTGTCTGCTCGTTTGGCCTACATAAGATGCGTCGCAATCATTACAGTTAATTTTGTATACTACGTTACATTGTTTAGAACATAGAAGACTATCCTTATGAGCTTTTATGAAAGTTCGCATTTTGTTTAAGCTATTATACAATAATTTCACTTTTAAATCCCTTGTTATGTTCTTAAATTGTTCTGTTTAAAAAATTTAGAGTTATTTGTTGTGAATTTTTATCCCCACCATTAACTTATATATACACCGCTTTTATTATGTTAACCTTCCGATTTCTACCAATGCTTCACTCACTCACGATATGTCAGAGCGACAGGTACATTTTAACACTGCGACTTACTGGTCTGTAATGCTCCTTAAGTAAGAATTTGTAATTGTAATTTTAATACTGATACATTGCGTTTTTTAACATATTGCGACTCCGATTCACGGTTTAGAAAACTGACAGACTACCAAACATTCGTATGAATTTTATTTTATTGATTTGACTGCGCTTTTCTACTGATTGACTCATTTTATCGCGATTGACTGTAATTTATCGTCCTAATTTATCGACTGAAATTTTCATGTATTATTTTCATTTTTACGCTGAAGATGACACAAAAAGTGTCGAAACGTCCGAATTTGTATTAACTAATATATATATTTTATTATTGACTTATTTTAATTGCGCATTAATTACCTCGCGTGGCATTGCCTCTTTCACTTCCCTTTAATTGATTTAAAAATTGAAACAACAATGTGTAATAATAATATTAATATAACATACCGATGTGAATCCAGGGTGACCATTTTTCATATAGCGATAAATAATTGTTTTTTAGGTGATATTGTTTTACGTCCTAATTTTGATCTTAGTAATTTAAGGTTTTAAAATTTGTAGAATAAAATTAAATTGCTCGGTTTATTCTAAAAAAAAAGGATTTATTTTAAAAATTAAATATTCTTCCTCATCAAATAATAATTCTAATAATGTTATTATTTGTGCAATCATAACACACAATAACCTATCGTCTGCCATTTTGACGTGCTCATAGTCGCTTACATTGCCAAAACGAACGACATTTCTTACTATTGTGTAAGCGCTCAGATACCAAATCGAACGATTGAAAACAGCGCTTATAAGCGTGAGCGCTTACAGCGCGTGAGCGTCCAAACCGAACGCACCCGAAATCTCACCTTTAAAGATACTTTTAGATTGGAGCATCGAGTGTCGCGAGCGTCAAGCGTCAAGCGCCAGTACCCTTGCATAAATATCTAAACATGCACATCACGCAGATTTCAGCGTTAATAAGATGCTGAATAAAATTGCTATATGGCTATAGAGTTTTTTTTATGTGCCACAACAGATCCGATATTGTCTGTGTCCGCATTAAACGCTATTTTGTAGGCAGAGTCTGCCGATATAATCTGATAGCAGATTATCGGCAGAAATCAAGCAAAATCTGTCATTTCGTTCAAACATTTATAAATGGAATACATTATTTAGATGGCAGATTTTGCTCAGTTTCTGCCTTCATATTTTGTTAGTAGAATTTGTTATATTTCTGCTGGCATTCTATCGACAGCAGCAGACATTTTCAAAATTTGTTCTTAACAGATTTGGCTATCCGAAGTCAAATACACTGGAACCCTAGAAATCTATCAAATTCACAAAATATAAAACATTTTATTGATTGAATACTGATGCGCAAATTGTTTCACAATTAAAGAACACACTTATCTTTTACACTTATCTTTATCTAGAAAATATATAGAATTAATCTTTATTTAATTGTAAATATTATCAAAGAGAAAAATAAAAATTGAGATATATAATATTGGAGTGTAAAATATATACACCCCATGCGAGTAATTATGTTAAAAATAACACATGAGTCATGTATATAGTTAATATATATTTTATAGCTGAGTAATGAACAATGGCCAATTTCGAGCATTAATGGATGTTAGAAATAGATTTAATAATTATAATATACAATCGAGTTAGTTTACGTTTCGAGCCATACTTGGCCTTCTTCAGAACATTAAATCATATAATAATACCGCATTAAAAAAGACTCGGGTATGATCCGGCGCTACGATTTCCAATCAAATCTCACCCATGTCTGTAGACAATTAGTCATGTTGAAGTCAAAATATATCGTCGATTGTTAGTCAAATTACAGGCTGAAATAGCCGTTTCCTGTGTTGCAAGACTTAGAGCCAAAGCACATAACATGGCGTAGCGAATAATATACGACAGTCGTAGTCCTCGACCTGACAAATCAGGATACGCCAAAGCTTGTGCATTACTTACGTCCACGACTACGACTGTCATATGTGCTTTGGCCCTTATGTATGTCCATAAAACTGAAGCGATTGTCAGCCATTTGTCGCCCGATCAACTTAGTGGCAACTGTATCGAAATTAAAATTCCGTAAAATTCCGTGAATTTAATTATTAAGTTAGACTCATAAAAACGGACTCACATAAGCGGTCTATGCAACGGGAACGCAAGAAAATTCTTTCTATCGTCTATTGAGAGCGTGTATTGGAAGCAAAAGGTTACAGACGACTGAGAAAAACATTCGCATCGCAAGGGCAGAGCAACCAATAATAATTGTTATTACTTAAGACAACAATCTCAAAACATCAAAATAGGCCTCGTTTAATAGTTCCGTGTCCTACTTTAAATTAATACCGTTTGGCTGCTCTTCGATATGTATCATTTCTGCAGTCAATCTTTTTTTATAATTATGCTCTACCTCCAGGATGCGCACATTATCTCAGTCAAAAGAATGATTATATTTAGTGATATGCTCTGAGACCACCGAATGCTTGGACGGATAGGAATCATCCTATTCAATACAAAATGGGAACTATCTATAGTATGGTGGACAGAGCAATTATATTGTCTCATCCTAGTTTTTACAATAAAAACTTAATATTTGTCACATTAACGTATTGCTTGGAAATGGGTATCCCATCGATTTAGTTTTCACGCATATTAATAAGAGACTGAGAAAATTGCAATCTATTAAGAATAATGATATAGTTGATGATTCCGAATGTTCTCAACAGTTGAAAAGTTTTATTGTCATGCCATACTTAAAATATACTTCTGAAATTATCACCTCAGCTGTTAATAAATCAGAAAATTCTCTGGGATACCGCACTCTAAACAAACTTAACAGCATCATTAAAGTCCAGAAAGATAAGAACGCTCATTTTACTAATAATAACGTAATATATAAAATCTGTTGCAAGAATTGTGATGCCTCTTATGTCGGTCAGACTAAGAGACAACTACGCACCAGAATAAATAAACATAAATCTAATATCAGATTAGATCCGTCCAAGCATTCGGTGGTCTCAGAGCATATCACTAAATATAATCATTCTTTTGACTGGGATAACGTGCGAATCTTGTAGGTAGAGTATAATTATAAAAAAAGATTGACTGCAAAAATGATACATATCAAAGAGCAGCCAAACGGTATTAATTTAAACAAGGACACGGAACTATTAAACGAGGCCTATTTTGATGTTTTGAGATTGTTGTCTTAAGTAATAACAATGATTATTGGTTGCTCTTCCCTTGCGATGCGAATGTTTTTCTCAGTCGTCTGTAACCTTTCGCTTCCAACACACGCTCTCAATAGACGATGGAAAGAATTTTCTTGCGTTCCTGTTGCATAGACCGCTTATGTGAGTCCGTTTTTATGAGTCTAACTTAATAATTAAATTCACGTAATCTTACGGAATTTTAATTTCGATACAGTTGCCACTAACAAGGAAACCTCGTGAAGTGGAAAATTCTGATTTTAATATAACTTTCCACATATGTAGGGGGAGTAAAAAGATGAATTTAGATATTTTTTGTAGCTGCCCAAAAACGGTTTTAAGGGGTGAAACCACTGCTCATAGTAGAGCGGTTTTTTTGCTTTTCTCGATATATCTCGAAAAATATTTGAGATATCAAAAAATGTTTCTTATAAAAGTTTTACAGTAAAATCTCCTCTATTCGACAACATTAATAATATTTTTAAAAAATAATTTTTTAAACAAAATTAAAAAAACAATTTTTTTTTTGAAATTTTATTAATGTGGTTGAATAAAGATGTTTTTACCATAAAACTTTTATTTGAAACATTTTTTGATATCTTGAATACTTTCCGAAATATATCGAGAAAAACAAAAAGCCGCTTTACATATATGAAGGATGATTTCACCCTTTAGAACCATCTTTTGGCAGCAACAAAAAATTTCTAAATTCATGTTTTTACCCTCCCCCCCTCCTTCCTACATGTGTGCAAAGTTTTATAATAAAAACATTTATGTGTATTTTTAACCGCAACGAATAATTTTTTCAAAAATTTATTTATTTTTGCATCTGTTATTTTAAAAAATATCTGTTACGTGCGTTATTTAATAAAATTGTAAAATGAAGATACTTTTATCCTGAATGTACTTATAATTCTTTAAACAATATTGTAACAATTTTAGCGCCAACTAAAAATTTCTAAATTTATTTACCTCTGTGTGCGTGCGTGCGTGTGTGTTTTATAAAATATTTTAGTTTTAGGGGTTCTTTTGTCAATTTAATCTACATAATTAAATGGTAAAGTTTGTTTTATTTCAATTCGCTGAATTTAATTTGCGAGAAATTATTAACTTTATTTATATAAAATATTGATTTTATTTTGTCATTCATTTGGTTTTGTTTTTATTTTGTATACAGAAGTTATGATTATTTCGCTTGATAGAACGTGTTTTCCCATTTCTTAACTTACGAAAGTTTATTATCAAAAATTGCACATAATTATCGTAAGTAAACAAAATATAAATAGTAGTTATACGGGTGAAGGATGTAACGGACAGCGTGCATTAATTCCATAGTTGATGAGTATAAAGTACCAACAAGTTTAATAATTCATTCAAGTGTATCATCAAATTTTTTTACCGTACATTTTTTTTTAATGGTGAATGCTTTTAACGGACTTCCGCAAAAATTTGATAATAATACAGTTATAGTTACAGCTTATAGTTCACGTATTTTTAAAACAAAATTGAATAAAAATCATATTTTTAAACACATGCAAGGCTGACTTATAAAAAATTAAGTTATATGTAATAGAAAAAGCGATTTAATAAAGACGATAAAAAATCGCGAGTTTCGTGAAACGTCGCGGCTCTCAGCTCCCGATGTATCGGTGCCCGCCGCGGCGGCGCGGGCGGCATGGATCATGAGTTCGCACACAGAATGAGTTGTAACTTATTAAGGAGTGATTTCTCCATCTTAGATTTCATATACTTTTTTGTTGACAAAATTTTCTTCTTTTTTTTGGCATTTTTTAAATTAAAATCGAAGATGTCGATCTTAAAGAAAAATCTGAATTTATTATTAATGTTGTAAAATATCAATTAATTAATCTTTTTTATTAATAATGCATAACATGTCTCGAAAGTGTGTAAAAAATACTTAAAAAATCACTGGTCATTCTTTATAATCGGTAATGTTTACCACAAATTATCGATGTGTGAAGTTTAACATGACGGCTTCAACGCCGAAACTTTAAACCCCTGTAAGTAGACAACGCGTTGGACAAATGTCTAAAAAATTGGTGTGGATAATTATGGTCAATAGGGCAATAGATTGTGCAAATTTCAGCACGATCAGAAAAAAAATTTTTTTTAGGGTGGATCACTTTGCATGAAATGCCCATATGTAGAGCGGCTTTTTGTTTTTCTCGATATATTTCGGATAGTATTCAAGATATCAAAAAATGTTTCAAATAAAAGTTTTACGGTAAAAATATCTTTATTCAATCACATTAATAAAATTTAAAAAAAAATATATTTTTCTAATTTTTAATCAAAATTTTGTTTAAAAAATTATTTTTTAAAAATATTATTAATGTTGTCGAACAGAAAAGATTTTACTGTAAAACTTTTATAAGAAACATTTTTCGATATCTCAAATATTTTTCGAGATATATCGAGAAAAGCAAAAAACCGCTCTACTATAAACAGTGGTTTCACCCCTTAAAACCGTTTTTGGGCAGCTACAAAAAATATCTAAATTCATCTTTTTACTCCCCCTACATATGTGGAAAGTTATATTAAAATCAGAATTTTCCACTTTGCGAGGTTTCCTTGTAAGTTGGTCGGGCGACAAATAGCTGACGATCGCTTCAGTTTCATGGACATACATAAGTCTTGCAACACAGGAAACGGCTATTTCAGCCTGTAATTTGACTAACAATCGACGATATATTCTGACTTCAACATGACTAATTGTCTACAGACATATGGGTGAGATTTGATTGGAAATCGTAGCGCCGGATCGTATCCGAGTCTTTTATTGTTAATGCGGTATTATTTATGATTTAATGTTCTGAAGAAGGCCAAGTATGGCTCGAAACATAAACTAACTCGATTGTATATTATAATTATTAAATATAATTCTAACATCCATTAATGTTTGAAATTGGCCATTGTTCATTACTCAGCTGTTGCTTTATCGAGCGTAATCATTTCGTTATATATTTTATACTTATTTTATCTTTATATTTACATATTTCTCCAAGCATGGTATGTGAGATAAGCATCTCCTGAGCTCAAACAACTCAGCAGCATGTTCAGTGTATTACAAGTAAGGACAGAATCCAGTTTAAGATATATACTTAAAAATCCGATTTTCAAAACCAATAATCCAGTTTCATTTTTTTCCAAGTATATGATATTCATAAGAAATAATATTTTATACATTATACTTACAAAGTAATCACATTAATTTGTTTCAAATTATAGAAGGAGTATAGGTACTTGCAGAATTATTCGAAATATACTTTTAAGTAGTTTCTATCGTAAAGAATCGAATCTTTTACATGTAATACTTGAACTTTAAGAATAAAGTTGTTAGTTTCAAGAATGTGTAAATATGTAAAGATTTTAAATAACTTTTATTCTATATTTTTAATATATTTTTATTATATTTAATTTCAACGATTAATAATCTAATATTTTTAATAATCAAAAAATATTATATTAAAATAAAATTATCACTTTATACAATTTGTTTTTTCGGTACTCATAAAGAATTTGAACCTACTTCCAGGTTCGAGTCTACTTGAAAGTATCTGCTTTTATTTTTCGAAATAGTCATAGTCATAGAGAGTTTGAAATTACATCAACAAATTCGAACTTACTTCTAATCGCTAATTATAAGATCGCTTTTGCTACAGTTGTAACCTGACAGCAGATTGGCACAAAATTCTGACAAATTTACTAAATAGACAGGATATATCGGATTTTTATCGGATTGCTTTATAATTATTTAAATATAACGATTTATTAATATATTACAATTTCCTTTTATTTATTTTGTTTACATTTAGTATTAAATGGTAATTGCAATATCGTTATCTTAATCACTATACCAAATTATTTAAAATTATTTTGTGTCACAATTACAAAAATTCAGTTTAATTATAATATAATTTTATATCCAGAATATAAATAAAGGAGAAAATCAATTGTTAGCTTTAAAATGTCGGAGATATTTAAATATTGAATGGAATAATAACAAATACGTCCATATAAATAAATATTAAAAAAAAGATAAAGATAAAGATGAAGAGATTATGAAAAGATATAAAAGAATTCAACTTTATGATGATTGAAACTTCTTAAGTGTTATTACTGCGGTTATCAGTGCGCGGAAATTCAAAGAAGATTTGAATTTCCCATAGAGAGAATCGAGATGTGTCACGCACGTGCTAATGTTTGCGTATGCCGGTTCATATAAACAAACCAGTGTGTTAGCATAAAAAAAATTAAGCGTGTGAGAGTTTCAACACGACCATTTTATCGTAAGACGCAGCGTGCATAACATTAATGATCGGCAAGACAATTAAGCAAGAATAACTAGACAGAGAAGGGTAACATTAGCGTCTATTATACCGCGTCTCGCTGATACTCGCATGGATAAAAGGCACATAGACCGAATGTTTCGCCGAGAAGAGATAGATGAGACTAGATATTGAATTGTTTTTCTCGTGCTATTTCCCTCGCTACTTCTGATAAGTTTGTGCATATGCATATAAGTACTAAGTACTCGTTATACATGTGTGTCAAGTTATCAATTACTGTACTAGCATTTCCTGTAATCTATCTTATTCAAATAAAATCAATAAATTCTACAAAGCAGATTCAAAAAGAAGGTATGCGTTTTAGGCACTTTAGGGAGCACGAGAATCACGAGATAATTGGATTCATTGTTTGTCAGTATCATTTGCTGAATCCGAGAAAAGTGGCCAAAAAAATCGTAGTATCCAGGAAAAGTTTTTAAACACATTTTATATATATATTATACCGAAGAAAGCAGGTTGATTTTATCACTTTCTCAACCCATCTCAGCCTCTTATTATATTTTTATTAAAATCATGGCTCTACTTGTATTAAATAAGATTTTGTGATGAAGGCTATTATTATAGAGTATCTATGAAATAAAATATGGATCGGAATAATAGGGCCTACAAATGAATGTTTCTCGTACTCTTATACCAAAGATTATGGATTTGACTTTGAAATCATATAATAATTATATGCTTTTTATGTTTTTTTATGTTTTAAAATAATCTAAGCTTTTTTCCTTTCTCATCAGGACTTGGGTTCTACAATAATTGCTTGATAATGATGATTGAAGAGTAGCCGTAATATTGCTTGCTAAAATAAATTTACCGAATGTTTTGCAATTATTAGTAGAAAAATGTGGTTTAAACCGACAAAGATGTCAATTTGAAAAATTGAAAAAAATATACATTCTTATTTTTCCTCGAAGAATTTCTAATGAAGGACTCCGAAACTTGAGTGGTCCGTAACTTTCATTGGCAAAATCTTACATAGGAAATTATTTGTTTGACGGTGACTACGAGATCGAGATGATAAATAAAGAATCTCATCTGGATAATCGAGATTTAAATATATTTGTCCGAAAACCCTTATTTGTAAGAGCTAAAATAAAAGTACGTCTTGTTACATTACTTGTAAACAATACATATACACATAAATACGTAGCCTAAAGTAACTCTACCATTACAGGATCCAAGTCCTAATGAGAAAGGAAGAGGGCTTAGGTTATTTTAAAACATATAAAAAACATACAAAAAAACATATAATTAGTTATGACTATATGATTTCAAAGTCAGATCCATAATCTCTGTTACAAGAGAAAGTACGAGAAACATTCATTTGTATATATAGGCCCTATTATTTCGATCCATATAGTATTTCATTTCATAGATACTCTACAATAATAGCCTTCATCACAAAATCTTATTTAGTACAAGCCATATATGATTTTAATAAAAATATAATAAGAGAAATTTACTGAGATGGCTCGAGAAAGTGATGAAATCAACCGTTGCTTTCTTCGGTATAAAATGTGTTTACCCTCCTTTCGAAATTTGCTCAATTATATTAAAATCCGTGGGATTGGAGGGATAAATTACAATTTATTTCAACATATCATGATCGTGAAAGTAATGGAATTGTCCCAATTTTCATTTGCCTCTTGTAAGAATCTTAGACGGATTGAAAAATAGGAAGAAATGCAAGGAAAATTTTAACGATTGTGCATAAGTGTGTATTTAAAAACAATTTTTAATACCAAAAATAAACGAATAATTTATATCAAATATTTTTAGTTGCTCATTATTAGGTAATCTTCACATAACGAATGACAAAGAATAATTACAATTATCCTTAATGGCGGATAGCGAGTGTTAACGACAGATCATTGCACTGCACTTTTCAAGAATTCGATGAACATTTAAATTAAAACGGACGGAGTTTTAATAATACAGGATACGGAGGATAATGATGTTACTTTTGGTTGGCGACGCAAAAGAGAAGAATAATGAAGCGGTTTAATGAGAAAAGTAGAAGGAGGTTAAAGGAGCAAGAGCGCAACACAGTCTGTTATTACAATAACTGCACTGGTTCTATTATTCGATTATTTGCGATTCTTTCATCGCTAATGCGCTCTCATCGTCTCTATCATCGGTCCACGTGATTAGTACTTCTATAAAATACTCAAGCGTATTCATGGTGCTCCCAATTCATCTTATCCATAATTCATTTTATTATTCTATAAAATAAGATCTACTTCTAATTAATGAATTTTTTTATTACTTTGAAGTAGGTCGATCTTCTTCGTGATACTAATGTCGAAGATTGATCATTTCTGGGGATTTTTTTCATTTCTTGTTAAATCCATTTCTGTCGAATATCGATTGTCTAATCTTCTTAGTCGAGTTTTAAAAATTCTGTTCTATTCAAATCTCTCGACTTTCGTTTCAATCCAAAGATCAAAAAGAGATGTCGAAAATAAGCAATTTAAGTCCATGAATTCTCATCGGTTTTTCGAATCGAAACGCCGAGTTCCTACACAGAAAAAAATAAATGTCAAATCAAGACTTATATTATATACTCGTATATACGCAATAATGTATATTCTTCTTATTAAGAATTTCAACTTTTTATTTTAATTTTTTTTCTTCTTGGTTGAACTACATAAATGACTTCATTCAAGCAAGTTTTCTTCGTTTAACGCAATATAATCTCATTTCAAGATTTCCACGTTGAAATTAAAGATATTTTCAAACCAGGAATATTCTTTATTTTTCTGTGTAAACAAATAATTTCGCTCGCGCGTCTGTTTGCGTACTGATCACCGTTACGTCGACATTGTGCTTCATTGATTGCAAATACAAGCCGCAAAGAGTGCTCGCGGTAATGGGTACTAAAAGCCGCACGCGGAGCACTGTTTGGAGCGACGAAAAATACAGCGTTAGTAGCCGCTCCGATCCACAGGTGCGAACCGCGCGGCGGGCAATGCACATCTTGTAAACGCGCGACGCAGAGCCGTAGCCCGGATACGGTCGCATCGTAGGTTTCATGAATGTTTCATCGATACGCGATGTATATAACTGTATACCCTCCCCAAGTCTTCGAACACGTAACAGCAGCCAGACGCTCTCGCGCTCGCGCTTCACTTAATGGAATTTACGATTAGTCACGCCGCCGTGTTTCACGGCCGCGACTTTCGTAGGGACAACAACAGTGACACTTTACTATCCCGTCGTTACCTCATCACACATTGCCGGCCACATTTCCCGTTTCGAAATCACACGGTGCGTCACGTTTCGTGGCCGTTCGCGTGGAATTTTCGAGCAACGACTGCGGCGGTGGCGGGCTTGGTTTAAGTAACGCACACTCGCTCACGCTTCGAGCCCTGACTCTCTCGCTCTCTTTCTCTCTTTCTCCCTTTCTCACCGGCGTCATTACAGATTAGCGACAACAAGTAGCATACGCTGTAATATAAAACAAAGTGCTACCGTGTCGCGTCTCGCGCAGTTCGTTGACTTTGCCGTTGACTAAAGCCGTTTCCGGAATTCTGACTTGGAGGCTGGACCTATTACAGTTACGCAGAGCCAATTTATACGAACGGATGTTAAAGATAACAAATAATTATCTTGCTCTCGAGAAAGAATTATCTTGCTCTCAAGAATTAATGTTGACATAAGTATTACGAAGGCCCTAAAAAGTAACTTGGTTTTCCAAGAACTTAATTAAATCACACGGAAATAAAGATACCAAATGTACCAAAGTCGGGTTTATCGTTGGTTATAGCCTTATCTGAACCGGCATCAAATGACGCTTAGAGTACAAGTTTAAACGCTTCTGGACGTTGATACGAGCATTTCAAGTTCACCAAGATCCAAATAGTAGCTTACTTTCCTAAGGCATTAGTTAAGTCATACTGGAACAAAAATGCCAAATATAATTTATCGAATCTATCGTTGATTAATATGATTTAAACTAAACTGTACTAAATGATCGACGCAAGGGTGCAAGTTTAGCGCTTCTGGGATCGATCGGGGCGGCGGATGGACGATCGGAAAAGTGCACGGCGCAAAAAATACGAGCCAAGACCACGTTAAATCGTTTATGAGGATGTCGCTGGGATGCAAGAAACGCTAGCCTCCTAGTAGCTTGCCTGGCCATCCGATTCGAGACCGACACCTGCTCGGTAGGCTCCAAAGTCACCGTAAAGAAAAGCGTGGCGCGGAATGTCCGTCCGCCGAGAAGAAACTCTTCGGGATCGTTCACGATCTCGCCGCCTCTTCTATATCTCGCCGTTCCGCCGCAACCGAGAATTTCTTCCGCTGCGCGAAAGGTAGCCGTGTTTTATCGCAGTGGAAATAAGCGACTGTCTTATTTGCATAAATTAAACTTTTCCGAAGATATTGAATATAAAAGTAAAACATTGAAAGTAACGATATAATATTTTTAATACGATCCAATTATATCGGTAATCATTGTTACTTAATGATTTTGTAGTAAAATAGATATGCGCCAAGGTATGAAAAGGATATTATTGCATAATATTATTTCTTTTTTAAATAAAGATATTATTTTGTCATATAAATATATTTTCATGTCGCATATCTCATATAAAATTTAAATTTTCACACGTAAAAATGTACTCTTAAAGTATGTAATGAAAGAATAATATTAAAATAACGATTTTATTATTAAATATGATGGCAGATCTAATAAATAATCGGTTTAATTTGTATGTCGGTAATATAACGTGATATAAAAATAATTACAAACTGACAGAGTATCATATCTTTATATTGGTGTAAAAAGTATATGTTATTTATGTCATTTTATATGACCATAAATAACAAAAGATACAACCATTCATTGATCGTCTATCCTAATTTTACCATCCAAATTGTATTTATCGGAGATCCGCGTATAAAAGAAACACGCGTAACTCGATGAAAAACTGGTGTTATATTTAGATCGTCTTAATTATGATTTCAAAACGCTGTACCGTCATTTCATTCGCTAGATGGAATAAGATTTCTTAATATGATTAGCCTTAAGACGATCTTCGATATAAAATCAGACTACGAATATCGTCCTAAAAGTCAAAACGTTCTCTGGACGCTTTATTGTCTGCGATGCTATTCTATTCCTCATTTCTTCCCATTCGCTCGTATAATTAATTCGTATCGTTGACTGGTAATTGGCTTCGAGACGAAATGACACGGTAGAGGCACAATGCGGTACCGGTACACATATAGGTACACGCGCGCGCAAAAGAAAGATATTCTGAAATCAAACAGTAATAGGCCGAACGGTACAACGCATTAAAACCGCGAGCGGAGAAAAATATTTTCCATTAGCGCTCATTGAGAGCGGGTCGGCCGCTGGCCGGGTGGTATACTGTAAAATAACGCGTGCACTGCACCGAATCACATCGCAACGCAACACAACGCATCTACATCGTGCGTGCGTGCGTGCATGCATGCGTGTCGATGACGGTTCGCGTTAAACAGGAGTGCGTCTTTCGCCGCCGCGCCGGTCCGCAAAGTTATCCGATCACGAACATGCCGGAGCAACTCGGAATCGCCAGCCGGCTGGCTGGATGGATGGATAGCCGGCCGGCCGCCGGAGAATAACATTTGTTTGAAATTGTAACGGTGTTTACAGCCGTGTAGAGAATGCCGCAAACCGCAGGCTGCTGCGTCTGTCAAGGCTGCGTTATTACTCGCAGCGATCAACCGCGGCCGGATTAGCCCGATTTCGGCGACGCCTGTCGCGCGTACATCCGCGAGAATTTGAGGAGTTAAGAAGATCCTAAAACTGTCTCTAATACCAGCATTTTTACTAAACGTATATTTTTTATTGGCTTTATGGATTTAAAACTTCTTCTCTAAAGTTAAAATATATGTACTAATGCATTCCAACACAGTCGATTTTATACCGAGAACGAAAATAATTTCAGAAATTCGCAGACAATAAGACGTCGACTCGTGACTTTGCTTCATATAAAAATTCTACAATTTATTGTTACAAAATGAGACGGTCATGGAAGATGGATTACATCAAGAAATACGGTTCTCAGAATTAGAATTAGACCTCTAACAAAAAAGTTATGCGTGTAGATCTATATTATCGTGCAAGGTACTATAATTGTTTATCCTTGTCTATATCTTTGTCCATACAAGGACAGATATAGGCCAGTAACATAGAAAACGTTCGAAATTATTCGACATTTTTAATCCCGTTTAGATGAGAACGCTTTCTCATCGGAGTTCGGCTTTTGGTTTAGTTAGGATTTAGCTGGAGATTGATAGATCGAAGAGGAGGTTCGTGTCAGGCAGACGCGAGTCGGGCTGCAAATGACACCGCACGAAGACGCGAAACTTTTTTGCAGGGAAAACTAATGATCTCGATCATTATCTGGATTCTTCCTGGGATAAAAGTACATGAATTGCACGTACTTTCGCGCGGTAGAAAAAGAGTGATAAATCACGACTCATAATTGTGCCACAACGTACATTCGACTGTATTACACAATGTAACTGATTATGAAAATAATTGCAAATAATAATGCGATCGAAAAGCAGCAACAAGAAAGATTAATTGCGTGACCAAAAAATTCGTAGTAAGCTTCGCCAGTATTTTCCGTTCTAGTTATAATTTGAATCTTTTTATATACTCTAACTTTCTCCACGCTCAAATTTTAATAATAGATAAGTCAAATTTGGAAAAGTACATGAAATTTACAAAATATTATTATTATAGGCTACAAGTTCCAAGCCTGACTATAAATAGTGTTCTTCCCTCTAATTGCTCGAATTTTATTTTTCCGATGTTTACTACATTTAGAGATCGTCGTCCGTAGACTGAAATATACAAATGTGTAACTGTTACCGTATTAAGATGAGAAAAGAAAATATTCTCCCGCGAGAAAGAATTCGACGGCTGAAGCTGGCGCTTGTTGACAAATTCAAAATGGGTTATTTAGAGATATTTTTACTCTGCAAATCCAAGTGTGTTATTTTTAAACGTCTAAAAATGACACACTTGACTGAAGCTCTTTTCACATGTTTCTTCATGTGTTAAATTACGTCATTTAACGATTGAACGTATTAATTTTTAATTTAATATGATTAAACATGTTAATTTAACACATAAAAAAACATGTAAAAAGAGCTTCAGTCAAATGTGTCATTTTTAGACGTTTACGCGTGTAAAAATAACACACTTGGATTCGCAACGTACCTAAGCCGCAAACGGTCTGGGATATACCTCGCTCACTTATCTCGCAGTAATGAATTGGGCGTTTGGTACGTTACCCCGGGGTAATGATTACCGGAGCACCGTCCTGGAACGATCCGCTACCAACGATCCATCGGGATTTCTATCCGAGTTTCGTCGGCAGGATCGATCGCGATCGAAGATAGAGATAACCGAGCGCGCAGGATATACCGCGAAGATCCACGAGGAATTTATGCATTAACGAGACCACGCCAGTCCGCGGCGTATAGCTTTTTCCCGCGGCCAATTTTGCAAGCGCACTTCCGCACGAGGCTCTTATCCGCTCGCGCGCTTCGTTTCGTTCCTGTTCTTGTTAGGCCACCTAGCACCTCGCAGTTCTCGCGCGGATTCTCCATTTGCATTCCGACGTAGTCCACGCCGCGCCACTTCCTGTTCGCCAAAGCGACGTTTCTTCGCTCGTTTATACGCCTTTCGAGTCGTACACCGCAGCGATTCCACTTGCGATGCGCCGTAAAATGTTGCGTTTAGCCGGCCGCCGATTTCTCGCCGTTCTTCTGTCCGGCGGCTCTGTGTCAATTTTCTTGCGTGTTGTACGAGCTATTATTATCAGGACGGATTAGATCTCACCCGCTTTCCAAGCGCAACGAGGACACGCAGCTGTGTTTATTACATTTTTCAGAAAATGCGGAAGATGTTTGCTTTAGTAAATAAAAAAAGATACGTTTCGCTCTATTTGTCATCGCGAGAAAACGGAATACGCGAAAAAACCGAGAAGGAAAAAGGAAGAAATGATAGCTTCTAACTCACTAAACGACTTAATCAAACGTTTGCCTTAAAAAAAAGTGTTTATATATTTCTATCAATTATCCAGAATATCTGAAAACTATTTTTAATTGAAACATCCATTGTTAAATAATTAATCGTGTCGTTTCCTGTCCAGTAATGATAAGACCGATGTTCCGCAGAAAGAAATATAAAAAAAGACAAAGAAAGAGAAGATTTATCTTAAGGCTAGTCTACACATAACGTTCAGTCTTGCATGATAAGTTTGACGACGCAAAACACGCGGATGTACACTAATCATGCTCAGTCTTTCGCTTAGTCTTTGGCTCAGTCTTTCCAAAAACACCATAAATGAAGCACCATTGATTTTACGATAATTTTATTATGCGCGCTGAGATTGAGAAAAAAGAAATTTGCGCATTGCTTACAGTGGTCTCGAAAATTAATGGTTACTCAAGAAGGATAGATTCTCTCATGTCAATTTGCTCCGCGAATTACGGCAGGACTCAGAAGATTGGCGTAATTATATTTACGTATGGATATGGACACGTACTGCAAACTATTAACGAGTAACCCCAAATAAAAAAACAAGACACTGCCATGAGAAGGGCTATCATCCTATGAGAGACTCACCGCAAGATTAAGATTTTTAGCGACTGGGAGGAGCTTAAGTATACAACTATAATTTCTAAACAAGCTCTAAGTTGCGGCCGAATTTGACCGATTAGACGGATGTGCGTCTACATGCAATAACTTGTCTGCCGTCTTGCTTGAAAACAAAGCTCCAGCTCGTCCGTCTTTTGTGAGGTCGTCAAACTTACCGTTCACGCGTAACGTTTTGTCTGATCGGTCTGGCATGATCATGCAAGACTGACGACAAAACGTTAAGGAGGGTCCACATTATCGAGCAAAACCGCGAGCCGAACTTCGCCGCGAACCGATCATGCGTCCACATTATCGAGCCGACGGACTCGCGCGAGGCTCGCGAACCTCGAATCGAACATCAGTGCGAACCATCGCGTACTCACCCCACGAATCTGCAAGGATTTTGATGATACGCGGTTTGGCTCGCAGTGTCCCACCAAAAGTCGGTATTCTGACGAAACATCAAAAGATGCTTTTTATGATCAGATTATACGCTTTGTCGGGTGGTAGACTGGTAGTTAAGCTTCGAGCTAAACAAATAATGACAAAAAACAAAAAATGAACGATGAAAGAAAACGTGAGTAATTGCCCAGTCACTGTATTTGATTCTATCCACGTATGTGCAGTCTACACGACTACTGGTAGACAAAATGGAATGGTCTGATAAAAAATGTTTAAAATTAATTAGTGATTATGAGCAGAAAAGATTATTATATACGGGACGCTAAAAATCCCGAACATTATAACAATTAAAAAAATGCATATTTATATATATTTACAATCGTATTTTTAACGTTGCAATATATATTATAAATTTATTGCGTATTTATCATAGATTTAGAGTATGTTTATGCAATATTAAATATAGTTGGTACCACTCTAAATATAGTTTTATGGTTTGAAAAGGAATTAAGCTTTGAGTACAAGAAAATAATAAAAGCACGCATATGTATACACATATTTAGTCGTCTTTTCCTGTTCTCATACTTTTTTTATAAGAAGAAATAAGTAAAGAACTCGAATGTGATAGTGACATGTGCAAAAAAAAAATGACGACATTATTGCAAAAAATAAAAAAAGTATGGAAACAGGAAAAGGTGAGTGAATATATGTATATGTGCTTTTACTATTTTTCTGTATTCAAAACTTAATTCCTTTTCAAACCATAAAACAAAATTTAGAATTAATATTGCATAAACATACTCTAAACCTGTGATAAATACGCAATAAATTTATAATATATATATTGCAATGTTAAAAAATACGATTGTAAATATAAATATGCATTTTGCATACATGTATTAAGAATTTATATAAATTTTATTATAAATTTCAATATGAGATTTGACTTCAAAAAATTTTAACTCATGTTCGCGGTTCGCGATGAAGTTCGATTTGAGGTTCGTCTGCAAGTTCTGCTCGAGGCTCGGTTCGGGACTCGGTTCGCGGTTTGGCTCGATAATGTGGACCCTGCTTTACGTGTAGACCAGCCTTTAAACTATATAAATATTCTTCTGTTTATAAAAGCATTTCAAAAAATGTTTTTTATAAATAAATGGTTACTGATAAACGTTACTCCTAAACGTTCAAAGCCAAGCAAGGCACTTTGAAGGAAAAGGAAAAACTAGAAAGGAAGAGAAAGTTTATATGATAAAATTGTGACAAACCTCTCCTCTTCCTTTCTCTATCTATTTATCTTGAACCTTTAGCGGCTTTGTGAGCTGGATGCAGAGCTTTACTGTACAAATGTTCTGTCACGGAACGCACTGTATCGACACTAACATCAATCAAAACTAGTATTGTCTTAGAATATGTAATTCGTATCTGTCTACGTTAGTGTAAAATAATAACGAAACAAACTGTGTTATCTTATAATTTATTTATATACAATATATATAAACTCGAAATATAAATAGAACAAATCTGTGTAAGTAGATTATTTGAACAATATTTTAAATTAAACTACCCATCGAAGCGCAACTGTCTTCGTCTCCCATCTTCGTTTGACTGAAACGAGATCGAAGACGAAGAAGACGAAGAAGGTGGCGGAGGAAGAGGAGGTAGCTCAGAAGACAGGGAGTCCAAGACCGTGGCGAGGAGAAGGTGGGAGCGCACGGGCCCCGTGCCCCGTCTTGGCCGCTTTTCCGTTCCTCTTGCTGCTCTCGCGCCAAAAGCCAGACTGACGGGGGTCCGTTCAGTCTCGTTTCAGTCATCCACACGCACGCGTAGACGCGCGTCACATCGCGGAGAAGGCACCGGCCGCTACACGCTTGTTTACATCCTCTTCGTGCCGCCGTCACGCAACCAACCCCCTTGTGGGCAACGCGCTTAACGATCGCGCTCGTTATCGGCGGTGATATATGCGCGTAGTACGGCCGCAGGTGAAGCGGGAAATCGATTCGACTCGAGAGGAGCCGCGTGGCCAGCAAAGCGGAAATAATGCACGGAAATCGTGGGACGGTCCTCGTCCTGTACACGATGATCAATTGCCTGGTGAGTTGTCGAATTGTACTCCACGAATGTACTCTGGATTTTAGTCTCTTCCGGATTGTTTCCGGGGTCGTTCGCCTCCGAAGCGTTTGCGTGGGCGACTCTTTTGGCACGTGGACGCGACTCGACATAAGATCGTTTGTAACGCAGGTGTATCTCGCGTGTAACGTGACGCCGTGATTACGTCGCACGGATCGCACTTCGGGACATCGAGATAGCTAATATATTAGTCGGAGCGGTAATCGACGCCAGTCGCTACAACATTAGAACATGCTTATTATATCGTTAATCGTATCAGTGTAAATTGTACCACCCTGTAAATGTCTAGATTCACCCCTCGTAACTTCGCACGTGATAGGAGATAAACTCGAATAAAACAATGATTAAATTATGACATTAAAAAAGGCCAATTTTATCTTAGAAAACCGTATTAGGAACTTAGGGCGGCGGTGTGGTCTAGTGGTAGAGCGCCAGACTCGTAATCTGAGGAACCAGGTTCGAGTCCACTAGAGCCATGAATCATGGAAAAGTTTTTTTCCGAAAAAACCGCGCCCCTCCGTGCAAGGTGCGGAGAAAACTGGGCTCCGTCTTTCGGAAGAGACGTTAAACCGTTGGTCCAAAGGAGGAAACAGTAAGGTAGTGGATGAATTGGAGGTTAGGGTTGGGTACGTCCCTTCAAAACACCCTTTAAGGCCCCTTGGGGTATATAAAGTAAAATTCTTTATCCGTATTAGGAACTTCTTTTCTTTGGACAACGTATCGTTTCTCGAATGTAATCGCCGATCTCCCGATCTGTTTACCATGCGATGCGATGTTCACTTCTCGCAATGATGCGTGAAAAAACTATTTCTCACTCGCCCACGATGATCGGAAGTTTAAACGACTTTGCCATTATCATTCCTGTGCTCATCCATCCGCATGATAAAATGCAGACTGTCGAACCGTTGTAGATACTTGTTTATTACACATCCCACGTAACGAATACACAGGTGGAAATCTCTTTTAAGCCACCGGTACCTCTATACTCTTCACCGAGTCAAGGTCATTCTCGGCAAGATTGAAATTCTATTAATGTCAGCTGTAGACGCGAGGTACATGCGAGGTACGCGAGACTTTCTAAGCGGCTGAATTCGTCAAAAAACCCTTGATTATCAATGCCGGACAATTCCGCGGTTAAGGACCCGCCGCAACGGTCTTCCGGCAGGACTACGTTCGTCTGCACGCATGTAGAATCACAATAATTCTTACCTGACCTCGTGGGTCGTTGGACTCTGACACGTCGACCGGCGTCGAGGTGTCGTCGTTGAATATGCGAGTGGTGTTAAAGAGGAATGCATTCCGGGTCGCGGCGCGGCGGCTCCCCTTTGCATTATCGTCCGAGGCTCCGTAGCGGGAAGCAAATATTTTACTTTAAAACGTACGTACTAAGTGTACAAGCAAAGTGTAGCATTAATATTATTGCCCTCATGCCTAACCCGCTTTAATAACCGCCATAAAACTCTTGCGTATTGACGGTCGCGAATAGCAGAGGCTGCATGATAGCCGTCTCTTCTTACGCGTTACGGTATCGCGCCTTTTACACCACTCACTTTTTCCGTAAGAAATGGATGTATTACGGGAACTCGTTTTCACTCGTACGGAATTGATTGTTAATTTCTTATTTACTGCCCGATTAATTAATACATCTGCTTTTGCGATGACAACTTAATGTAATTTTCTTATTGATCGAGTTTATCAATTGCGATATTGAGTTCGTGATATAGATGAATTAAGCACAAATTTTATTTTGGAGATTTGTTTTAAACGCGATACGTTCAATAATATTCTATAATTTATTTATTTAGTTATTTCTTACTGGGCCAAAAAATTTACTTAAGCGCATATTCGATATGCAATTTCATCTTTCTATTAATGCAACGAGTCTCCACGCGTCCGCTCATCGGCAATTCGGCGTGCCGTGTGGAACATTGAATTAAACATTAGCCGTTCTTTTATTAGACCGATAGCGGGCGCGTTCGCACGTGCGTGACATATCGAGAATTGACTCGCAAAAGAGCGCGTCTATGCATTTCCGTTTTGTCGTCGTGAAAAAAAACTTCAGAAATATTGAATTGCAATAGACTCGCTCTGTTCGACTGCATATATTCTTATTTTAAATGCACCAAGTGTCATATACATATAAAAGCTAAGCTTTGAAGGAAAAAGGGAAGATAAAAATACTTTTGAAAGTACTGCTAGAAAGCGAGACGCACTTTATGAGACCTGAATAATTTTTAGGGTATCCTGCACGGTATATGTTTAACCAGGCAAACATTAAAAAGCACGTACCCCTCGCGTTGTCTTATCCTAAATAAATATAAGAGACATGAAATATGGAATACCAACGTCGACAGTTTAGTTTTCTTCTTACAACAGTCATTTGAAACAAATTCAAAGCAACGTTCTACGCTGATATTATACATTAGACGAAAATAGTCACGGTCTATCTGAAATACTCTCTTACGATACATCTGCAAACGACATACTTTCAGCTTTCAGATACATTCTGCCATTCAAAACCAAAGATCCAGAAAACGCAATTGTTTCCATATCGCGCATGCAACTTCTCGGCATTGTGGAACAAAATTATTCCACGGTGCTCACACAAGATCGAGCCCGAGTTTCATTAGTTTCCCTATAGATCCACCCATGCTAACAAGAACAGACCCATTGTTTTCGTGGCCAGGGGAGGAAAGGAAGAGGTGAAGGGCTGGAGGAAATAGATCGGCCACGACCACGGAGGCCAATTTGCAGGCAAACAGAACTCCGGAGAGCTCCGCCTCCTCCTAGTTCCACGCAACGGTAGTTGCAATCCCATCTGTAACGATGCGGCTGAATATTGGCTCGTTTCTTTCCTTTTCCTCGCATTATGCAGGGTACCTTCGCCTTTCGAGTCTTTCTTGCTGCTGTCGCATCTGTTACTGCGAGCGACTTCATTCCGCGAGCAGTTCCACGAGACCGATATTGATGCCCCCTTATACAGGATGTCCCAGAAAAGATATCCAGAAAATGTGTAGGATAGATCGAGCAATCGAATCAAATTTATTTGAAAATTTTTTGACATTTTTTTAGCAAAGATTTGATTAAAAAGAGTTGTCTTTCTTTATAATACTGAGAGATTCAAGTTTTGTTCAGACAAAATCTATTTAGCTTTATAAAAGTAAAACCGCGATATTTTATTTGTTTATAATTTAAGAATTATTATCTTTTGCCATTTTTTTTAACGAAAGGTCAACTCTGAGTTTGTGAGAAAATCTGTATTAAAATAAAAGGTGGGGATCTTTTATTTTAAGATTTCTTATTTATTTCTAATACATGAAATTATGGATTACTTTTTATTCCATAAAATTATATATTTATTTCTCAAGTTTCGTAAAACACCTTGTACGCAGGAACGATTATCTGGAAGATAATCCTAGCAGAAACAAATGCGTATAGTTAACGAGAAAATTGCTCCAACTTGCACTATTTGCATACGAAAAAGATTGACAGGAATATGAAAGATTAGTGCAAGAAGGTTCACCTTGAGAAGATTGCAGATGCAGGCAACGGTAATTAAGAGTACCACGAGTCGAGCAAGTCATCTTCAGTTTTTGCGGTTTTTCTTCCCGACGAGTTTTTCCCAAGTACGAACCTTTTTTCCCCCCCTCCCCCGCTTTACCCCGAGTTATAATTCACGGTACGCATGTATGAAACGCGATTCCCATGTACAGGCGAGAACGGATAGCCGGGGAAACGCTCGAGTTTACCAATACATATACGTGTTGGAAACCGGGTACCGGTATCCCATGAGATAATTGCGACCGTCCGATGCTTCCGTGCATCGCGGTGTGCGAATTGCATCGCCATACCTTGTAATTGACGCCCGACGATTATTCTCGCGGCAACGATTGGATTTTTCGACGCGTTTTCTGACCCGACCGAGAGCGCGCTAATGACCGCGAGAGATGCATGTTACGCCGGGAAAATCGACGCTCCCGGGCCATGCAATTATCTGAAATCGATAGTGCAATGCAGCCGGTTTGTTGCATAAGGATACATCGTGCTACTCGTTTTTGTGAAGAAATGATTTTCGCGTTTGAAGATATACAGGGTGTCCGAAAAATCGCCTACTCCACTTCGGGAGGTGATTCGGGATCCAAAAACAAGCAAAAAAGTTCATACAAACATAGGTCCGGAAATGAGCCGTTTCCAAGTTATAGCTACTTTTATGTTCAAAAATCGTAATTTAGAATCCGCTTGACATCCCTCTTTCTTAATTATTTCTTAAATTAAAAATTTTTATTTTTAAATATCAGCTAATTCATTAAAACTTAAACGATCCATTGATGAATACGGAAAGATTAGATACAACCTAAAAGTAAGGTGTTGTTAAATAATAATTTGAAACTTATTGAAAAGCCGTGATTTATTTACTAATTTTGAATAGGCGTGAAAACAACTGATTTCAAGTAGCCGTGAAAACAACTAATTTTGAATAGCCGTGAAAACAACTGATTTCAAGTAGCCGTGAAAACAACTAATTTTGAATAGCCGTGAAAACAACTGATTTCTTTTAAAAATAATGTAATCGTATTTACAATTATTGAAAAATTGGAAAAAAATAAAAAAATTAAAAATATTTAAAAATAAAAATTTTTAATTTAAGAAATAATTAAGAAAGAGGGATGCCAAGCGGATTCTAAATTACGATTTTTAAACATAAAAGTGGCTATAACTCGGAAACGGCTCATTTCCGGACCTATGTTTGTATTAACTTTTTTACTTGTTTTTGGGTCCTGAATCACCTCCCGAAGTGGAGTAGGCGATTTTTTGGACACCCTGTATATTAGGTACGTACGACACGGTAAGATTGAGATCTCTCGCTACCGCGCATTGCAATAAAACGACTTGAATCGTTAATCTTAAGGACGATTTTAAGTTTAATGGGGGAACTTTAACGTTTAGACATTAAATTTCGAGGATACACAATTAAATATAAGTTTTTATATATTTTACGTTTATCGACATTTTCTTGATATGTGTAAAGTATGTATACAAAAATGTTTTAAGTGAAATAAAGAAAAAAGCTGTTGGTGAAATAATAAATATTTACTCGTTTAAATTCTTGCATGCGAGAAATCGATCGGCAATTGACAAAGACCGTGGATGAAAATTGGAATAGCTGGTGAGGTTACCCTGTAAAACTGAAAGGAGCACGTGTGCCGCGTGCGTTTCCAGAGTCGTTCGACTCCGATTCCGCGCAAAGATCGCGGCCATCGCATCGTTTACATTCGTAATAACGCTATCGTGTGCGGGCTTCGAAACGTGAAGATTATTTCGCACGTTGCCGACCGTGAAATTGTCGGCGTGACAGCGACGGCACGCGCTCGTAAATTCTATCCTTCGGGACGCGCGTATCTCTCGATCGCGCTCATTGCAGCTGCGACAGAATTTACGGCTGTATTAAGGGCGCGTCGCGCCGCGTAACCACGCTGTGACAGTAATTAACGACGTCGCGTCGAATTATTCCGATTCAATCCTCCGGAATCCCATCGTCTCAATTGATTCATAAATTGCCGGTCGCGGTTATTTACGATCGTGCGGGATATCGTCCGTCGGCGTCGAGAGCAATCAACGTTCCTAGCTGAGAAATGCTTGGAAGAACCGAGACCGGCGCAATTGTGAATGTAGATCTCGAACGCAAATGTTTACCGCCCTTCTTTATCCCTTTGCGATCCGAAATATCGCAAATAGGTATATTGTGAACTCAACTCGCATAATGCGATCACGGTAGTTTATCGTGTGATTTTTCAAGCAATTTCAGTGAATCGCTTTACGCGATTGTAATCTACACTATATGTATTTTGGAATCTCCATAAATCTCCAAGTAATAAAAATTCTTTGATTTTATATTAGATGAAATTGAGGACGAAGTACTTGATCCTCGGTCATTTGCGAGAAATAGTTTGGACCGCAAAGAGTTAAGTTACAAGACTTATAAGCGGTAAATGAATTCAATGAATGTTTAAGTAAACACGTAATCGTCGATCTTTGCTTGTTTCATTACAAAGCAAAAAGGAAATGTTTTTTTTTTTGCATCTTTTTTGTTAATGACTTCTGTTATTATCGCGTATCAACAACACGTTTCTCTCCGTAGTTTTACGATCACAGTCATTTTTATGGAAACGGTGATCTCTATGCGGCCGCAAAGAATTATTCGGACAATGCAATTCTGTACAAAACGCCAGTCCAGAAGTGAGGATGCATCATTCACTGCGCGGCCGCACGCGCGCGAGGTTTCGCGTGTGTATGTATATGTGTACGTGCGCGTAACCGCGATGCGTAACAATGAGATCGCGATTGGCGGAGAAATATGCACTCGTACGAATCTGCTTCGTGTGCGAGGAATATCGAGTGTATTACGTTGAGAAGATCGATAAGAAGAGAAGTTATAACAACCGAGTTATACGACGTGATTGAGTTGCTAATATAGTGTTCTAATCGTGACTCCGGAATGATATTAAATTGTTTTCCGACGTCGAATCTAACGGTGATTATAAAACTGTTGAAATCGATTGCATGATCGATCGAAAGGAAACATTATCGAGGAATAGAATCTCTCGTAACCCGTGCAACGACCTACAAACGCTTCACCTCGATTGAAATTTCAAAATGTGAATAATAAATACAATGGTAACGGATATCCAGAATGTGGCTTACATCATTATAAACTTATTGGATGTCTAATTGATCAGAAATACATTTAATCGGTATCCATACTGTGTGAATACAAGTGCGGCGATTGCATGTGGCCTGTCCCTTTCACGCTCACTCTCTATAATGGGATTACGTCCGAGCGGAAGAAAGGATACAGACGCAGTCCGCATTCCATGGTGTCTATTGGAGGAAGAGAGAGAGAGAGAGAGAGAGAGAGAGAGAGAGAGAGAAAGCACGCGCATCCGCGCGATTATACTTAACCCGTTGTGGTCACATGGGGTCCAGTGGACCCCAGGCTTTTTTTTTTTTTTTTTTTTCCAAAAGTATACTATTTTGAAAGTAAAACGCACAAAGTTTTTTTACTCTATCTCAAAAAATTTTGATGAATATTTTTGTAAAAAAAGTCAAATTTCTCGAAAAAAATTTTTTTTTCTCGCGTTTTTTCAACATAAAAAATTTTTTTAAATTATTGGATTATCAAGAGGAAGTCATAAATTAATTCCAGTTCAAGGTTTGAGTCGATACATCAAAAAGAACGCAAATGGAAACTGTTGTGGGGTCCATTGGACCCCGTGTGACCACTACGTTATTTTTAGGAGGTGTGACCACAACGGGTTAACTGAACCATAATTTAACCACCACCATAAAAGTCCGAAGAAGACGCGCGAGAAAACGGTGGGATCTGAGATCTATCTTACGTGCGCTTTGTTTCACGAATGTTTAACAAGTGCAAACTCTTATCCTTGAATTCCTTCAGATAAAACATTTTCTTTGAACCAGAAAATTTGGCTGTGAGTAAAAAATGAAAGAAATCGCATGTAATGATATTTAGCACAAAATTGAAATTCAATTTTTATCTAAAATATAAAATAAAACGGATAGATTTTTTATAGCTATTCATAAAATATAAAAGACATTGTAAAATATCCATTATATTATCAATGTTTGTTAACTTTCTATCATTAAATTAAAAATTATTAATGTCGAATAAGTTTATCTTGCATAATAAAGCAATTATTTTTTAGTAGATCTTTTATTTTTCTACGTATTAATTTTTTAAATCATATTTTTTAGAATAGAGTCTTTGGATTATTATTATTGTTCGATCGAACGAAGAGCGTCCTTGCGTTCCGCCATTCTTCAGGATCGTAGCTGAAGCGCGAACGGAATTTCCGCGTGGGAACCGCGGCGTTACACACAGATCGCGATCGTCCTCGACGCGCTTCTCCTCGGCACGGCCGTGACTGCTCTGTTCTGCGTTTAAATTGGCTCGGCTCGTTAGGCGTAATTAAGAGCCGGCGGGAGGCGTTTGCATTGAATATAAAATTCCATCCTGCCACCCTTGGATGCAGCGCTACGCACGCTGGGCTCGTGCTCTGTATTTCCACGCGCATGCGGCGTTGCGTGCAACGGCCGATTAACCCTCTCTCTCTCTCTCTCTCTCTCTCTCTCTCTTTCTTCCTTTTTCTTTCATAGGTGGATTAATTTCTTTAATATCCCACATATGCGTGACTTCGTCCGACTGTTATTTTACTGAGAGATGAAATGTGTACACGCCTCGCAATTGCGTGTTTTGCAGGGAAAGCAACAGATAGTACAGCAGTATACAGATTGATAAATAATGAGCTCTCACGCTCCGCGAAGACCAAGCGTGACGCTTGGCGAACTCGCGGATACGCACGTGCCTTTACTTCGATTTTTTCCGGAGAAGACGGCGAGAACGTCGCGCCGACGTTGAAATAACGCGTCCATTCAGGAAAGCGCATCCATTATTCATCAACGGGACGACCACTCTGTGGCCGACGAATCCACACGGTTCCGCTCGAGCGACGCGTTTACGGATTATCACCGTCAAGCATAAGACAGCTGCTCGCAATTCAGAGTGCACGGCAATTTTGTCTTTCAGCCTGCACGCGAAAAACGCGTATAGTCCTACGTATTCTTTTAGAGACGTACATCCCCGTTGCGCGAACGCATCCGATCGACCGTTTTACCGTTCAACCGCCTGGCCGCGCACGGGACGACGCAAAAGTTATCCCGTGAATGGATAATAAATCGGACGGTAAAACGGAAATGTTTTCGGGTTTACGGTAACTACGTATACAGCATCTATATATACGTACTTTCTGAAACGGGAAGGTTGAAATAGTCAAGCCTGTGTCTCCTAAGATCTTAACGATAAGAAAAACTCTCGTTATATCTTATGTAAAACTGTGCTTTAGTCGTCTCTCGAGAGAAAATCTTTGAAGAATTCATTACTTATATACATGACTATGTACAAATTTACATGAAAAATTCTTGTTTTTTGAAATACCGCTATGGATAGATAAGCGTCTCTCTTCTCCTCTCTATTTCTTTTATATATCTTATTTAATCATTTTATAATTTATATAATAATTTATATAATATTAAAGCAAGAAATGATAATAATTGATCAATAATTAAGAAATAATTAAATACTCATCAATCTGCAATATTATATGATGTTAATATTCAATTACGTTTAATAAACGTCAGCGTCCTCGCTATTATACGTATAACGATACACATATTGATTAAAAAAAGACTGCATAAACAGGCAGAAGGAAACGCTTCAATCCAGCTTTATTCTCGCGCTTCGTTTCAATGCTTAATCGTGGTTTGTTTTTTAAAGATAATATCCTTTATACTCTTATAGAAAACTCCGTACTTCCTCTCGTTATCTTTCCGCTCATAAGAAGGGCAATAAAACGCAAAGGAAAGATCCGAGGCTGGCGGAACAACAGCTTAGAAAAATGCAAAGAGCTAAGGATCTCTTCGCGTGGTTTCTTTTCTTTTCAAGACGGGATAAAGGCGGGATTCCTGGACATTCTTCGGAGATATATATATATATATATCCGCGGGACACGAGCGGATCGAGTCCACACAATTCTCCGATACGGCAATCGGCGCATTGGGATCGGTAATCCGTTGCGGCGCGGTCACATTAGACGCGACGGCAATAATCGCGCTTCGGCAATAAAATCTTATGACTATACAGCTCAAGCGTTACCATAGGCGATCGTCGGCAAGATTCGCCGACTTTCCTCCGAATAATGTTGCGCACGCCACCCAGCTTGAGGCGCACGGTGCGCTAACGGTGCATACGCGCGCAACGGATGCCGTGTCACCTTGCGGTGCTTAAAGCGTGCAGCCGCGAATCTGCTGCGAGTACGCGCGATTCCATTTCCATTTCCACTTCCACCGTTGAGTACCGGGGTAGGCCGGTGATTTAATCGATGCCCCGCGTATTTCCGTGGCCGCAATCTCTGTATTTCCGTGTTCCTGTGGAAAAAAACGATGTGAGAAGCGAAAAAAAGAGAGCCACGACGCGTTTTAAAAAAGACTATATGTATATGTATACGTGAATACTGTTTAACAGAAAGTGTCATGTTTCCCAATTTTATTTATATAGAAATTATTCGAAACTGTGTAAAGAAAGTTCCTGAAAGTTACAAAAATAAAATTTTCTCTCTCAACGTGAATAAGTTGTTGTATTCTCGAACGTCGTTTTTTCCGAATTTTCGGGCTAATTTGAAATTGAAACTTTTTCTTAAAGATTCTCACATTAGTTTTGACGAGGTTGATTGTAAACCAATGACAAAACTTTATTCGTCATTGCAGTAGCAATATTATAAATAATATTGTATTAATTTATTTGACATAAATGGCCACGTTGCTCGTTGGAGTCTACCGAGCTGGTGAATGTGCACAAAAGTGCGCAAGCATTGTTTGGAGATCGTGGGAAACCGGGAAGCGATTAGGGAAGAGGGAAGAAAAGAGAGAGAGAAAGAGAGGAAGGGAAACTGCATTGGGCACGTATTCGCTTGGCACCTACCCGGTGCAAACGCGGTGGTTCGGCATAGAAGAACAACCGCGGAAGCGGCTTCTGGAAGGTCACGAGAACGCGTAAGTAAGACGCATCCACCGTGAAAAGCGCCGGGATGCACATCGAGGCGTCTCGGCCTTGACTCCTGATGCACCAACGTATGTGGGTTACGAATAATAAAAACTATATACCGTGTAATCCACACACTGCAAATCCAAGTGTGTTATTTTTACACGTACAAATGTCTAAAAATAGCACGTTTGACTGAAGCTCTTTTTACATGTTTCTTGCGCGTTAAATTACGTCATTTAATAACATGTTTAATCGTATTAAATTAAAAGTTAATGCATTCAATCGCGTTAAATGACGTGATTTAAAACGGCAAGACATGTGTAAAAAGAGTTTCAGCTAAAATAACACATTTGGATTTGCAATGCATTTCGTGGACTTGCAGATGCATCAAATAAAAAATTTTACGTACATTTTGATGCACGAAGTTTTGAAAATGAGAAAATGTTCAACGTTTCTCGAGAAACGGTTTGTCACGTACCGTATGTATCTTCGTGTGCCCTTGCATCGGGGAACCTACAAACTATTTTCTCGCATGATTGCAGAAACGGAAGTTCGTAGCACGGAACGCAATTGTCTGATCGTGTAAGTACTTTTTGTGTAGCGCGTCGATTGTGTGCATTGAAATGCTCTCTAGGGAAAAGGGGAATGTAGGAAATTGTCGCGCTGTTAGTCGTAATCGCGCTGCGCGTGTATAAGTACTTGGCGCGAGACACTGTGTCTCGACTTGATCGCTTAGCAGACTTTCTGGTAGCTTTTAGCCATTTGATATTATTGCCTCTTTGATATTATTGTGTGACGATACCGTGGATCGATTCGAAACGACGTCGTTGGATTGTTTCAACTAAATTTTCTGTGCTACTCTAATGAAATTAGAAAAGAAACAGGGTGGATATACAGGGTGCTCGTGAGAATATTCATAAAGTGTTTTTGAAAGAAAAAGAAACAAAATAATTTCAAATATGTCCTAGTTGTAAGTGCTGGACAAAAAGTAAAAAAGAGGAAAAATTTATTTCTACTTTTTCCAGTAGGAAAAGAAACTGAAAACTAAAAATTCAGAAATCAAGCAAAGTTTTTAATTTTGAATCGGACTGAATTTATTATCAAATTTAGAATATTAATTTATTAATATAATTTAAATATTTAATTTATTATTATTAAATTATTTGCGTAAATCTTATTATTATATTATATTAGAAATTCTTCTTACTCCTCTCTCTTTTAGAACTTTAAAGTTTGTATTCGTCTGAAACTGTAAATGCGTACATTATGATGACAATAACAATAGGTATTTAATTAAATGCATAAGTATATTATAAGCATAAAAGAATTATAACTTGACGTTAAAGGAAGCTCGCTTACAAATCTTCCGTTAGGATAAAAAAATTTCTTGTCTAGCTGCTGTCTAGCTCGCGAAACTGGGTCGCTAAAAGGGAGAGCAAAACTCATCTTCGATCTTCTTGTAGAGATTGGCCTCATCCTCGCCCACTTCGACGAGCGTGAGGCTTGGCGATGAGTGCAACCGAGACCGGGAGTGTGAGGTCGGGATCGCTAATAGTCACTGCTACTTGGGTTATTGCCGGTGTCAGCCCTTCTTCGCCGGCTACAATGGAACCCATTGTCTCGAATGTAAGTCCGCCAAAGTACCCTTTTACCTCCTCCAACCACAGCTCTCTTTCCCTCTCATCTCTCGACCGAAATCGATGTCCTTGAACATTTTCTTTATAGCAAAAAGATCTCAGAGACTTGCGAGAGATATATGTAACTTAATGGCGTTAGATTACGCGAAGAGCCTTATTGAAAAATCATTAAGAAATACTTATTGTTAGTTGTTATTTACTGAAAGAGATTTAGTAAAGGAGACTGCTTTACGCGGTAATGTAAGAGATGCTGATATCTTCTAATGTTGCAGCGACTCTACTGGGCAACGATTGTCTCGTGAAGGAACAATGCTCCTTGAAAGTTGCGAACAGCAGCTGCCTTGAGGGCGTGTGCAGATGCGAGGAGGGACACTTGCAGTTTCGCAGGCATACCTGTCTGGGACGTAAGTGTATGCTGACTAACGCTCATTATCTCTGCAATTATAAGAATGTTTGATTACGTGCCGCAAAGTTACGTAAATGAAAATTCATAAAAACATACATTTTTATGAATATAATTAGAGCACTGAATCTGATTCTTAGAATCCATTATCGAATTCAGACTAGACCCTAAGCGGAATTAAAGCAAGCTTAATTTCCCGTCCGATTGATTGCGAAACAATAACGTGCAATGACATCATACTTAATCGGTGTATTAATACATCAGGCTGGATCGATAGGCACTATAATAAGCTATCGCTCGTGTTCCTTGATGTTACCGTTGGTAGCTGTCTTCGCGTGACATTAAGGCAATCATTAGCGACGTGGAACGATGCACGTCGGTGAAAGGATCGATGATAAATAGCTTAGGCGAAGCGTAGTTAGAGTACCCCGTGGAGAAAATTCTAATTTATGTGATCTTCTCCTTCTCGGCTCATCGAGCGCGGTACACACGTGCACACACTACCTAGCATACCTTGGAAATACATTCCGAGGGATCGTATACTTTCTTTCGCTCTCTCTCTCTCTCTCTTGATTTATTGAGAGTCGGTTTCGATCGCTGACAGCCGGTTACTGCGCCGTTTTCGATGCCGATCACTGCGACTTCCTGCGCTAACGATCTCGGCTATTTATTGTCATCGTAAAAATACATTGAAAATACCTTTACGAGCAGGTCGTTTTACGTGGATAGAAATAATAAACGTTCATTTATTTACAGAAGTTTTATATACGTGAGATACGATTGTATAGTAATATTTTCTCCAAAATATTTGCACGTAAATTATATATGAATAAAACGTTTACAACACATTGGTATTGCTTAAAAATTACAAAATTACAAAAAATTTACAATCAATTAAAGAAAAAAACACTATTTATAGTCTGCTAGATTAGCTTAATAATTTTGTGAATTATATATATACATATTTTTTCCAATTAAACTGTGTTAAAACTCTTAAAACAGTTCTTTGCTGGAATAGTAAATCCACGTACTGAAATCGATAATCGATTTAATTTTTCATGCTACTAAGCATCTTTATTTAAATCACTGTAAAGAATTTATTGTGAAATATATCACCACAGTCAAAGTTTGAATCTGGACCTCCATCTCGTGACGGGCATCTTTACCAATTCGATTACTCAAATATGAGGTAAAAAATTGATAATAGTGAGAATAAATACAGGCTATTCATTTATCGAAATTTTTTAATACTTTTCTTATCAAGAAACGTAATTTTTTCGCGGTAAGTTAAGAATTACGGGTGAACTTAGTTATCTTTGGACCTCAATAGGTAAAAAGTCTTATTCCTCTATATAACAATGGCTCTTGGCAAACGAGATTGACTCGTAGTGTGCGCAAGTTCGTAAACCGAGAAACGAATCTAATTTGCAGCGGCCAAACTCGGCGAGGTATGCTACGAGCACGCTCACTGCCGTCTCTGGGATCTTGAGTCGCACTGCGATTTTCTCATTCCGGACTTATTCGGTCGCTGCCAATGCACCGCTCCGATGCGCCGCGAGGGCAACGTGTGTCGACTTGACAGTCTCGTGAGGCCTGCGCCGCTTCCGGAGCATCTACCTCCCTCTCAGGAGCCGATAATAGGGGAAGTCACTGAGAGCGAACGCGATAAGGAAACTGTCACCGAAGGACAAAAGAGCGAGATCGAAGGAGAACAAGATACAGGTATAATTAAAATTGGATCAACTATGCCATTCAGATCGTTATATTATAGAATTTATAAATGGAGTCAGTTCAAAAATTGATGAATAAATAATTAATATGCATGAAGTAAAAGTATTTTGCGCAAAAATTAATAATGCATATATTTCTATCGTAAATAATAATTTTATCCATGACTCGAATAAGTATTAATGTGTCGAAATTAATAAGCACAGAAAAGAATACATGCGCGAGGAAACTATTTCTTATCAACAAATCTCAAGAATCATTCTATTCTAGAAAGAAATTAGTTTCACTAATTACATATAGCGAAACCACTGCCAAGGGAACGGGCTTGGAAAAATTAGCGGGGAAAGAAGACCCTGTTGAGCTTGACTCTAGTCTGGCACTGTAATATTACATTAATATTTCATTTTGTATAATGTTTTTTTTTTACTTTCTTAGAAAAAATTTGCTCCCAGTATTAAAAAAATCTTGTATTTTCTTGTGTAAAAACAGAGCTTTGAGATTATCACGTGAATTGTATTCTAAACTTTGTATACTCCATCGAGTGCCGCAAACTTGTAACGAGCTAACATGTGATACCTGACTTCTCTATAAGCCACTTAACATTCTCAGGGAGTAATCCTTGAACGCGTACGTTGTGCGGGGAATCGTATCAGGCTGCATCATCACCTCTCTGGGTTTCACGCGCCTTTTATCCGATATAATCAGCTTTTCCGTGCACACGGACGCAACGGGAATTCGCGAGACCAAACGGTCTCGTATTCCGGCCCGAATGTGCTCGAGCGGATTAAACGAGATGAGGCGATTCGCATTCTTAATTAGCGCGATCATTAACGAAACACGGCGAGAGTGGCATCTTTCTGCGAACGCGTGCAAAGAAAACCCACACGGAGATCACAAGTGATCCCCACACGCGATATTTCATTATCCTCCATTATCACTTTCAAAGATTTTCCAATTGCGTTATATATACACGACAAGCGCATTAATTAAGTAATAAATATACTATGATTGTTAGCTGATATTAATTATAATTATAAAAGCGATCCAATATCTTCTCTCTTGGATAGGTGTTCAGATATCTTGGTTAAAGAACGCAACGATGCTTCTGTCGACGGAACCGCCCAGTCAATTGATACCGGTGAATATAGTGACGAGGCCGTCATTGAGCTTAAGACCCGGATCCAACAATCGTCCCGGGCCAAATGAGCTTCCTGACTATGACGATGCTGTCGTTATCGAGGCGGAAGTCACCGAGCTCGCTCATGTTACGACGACTTCAACAACTTCCGGTAAGATTTACCGTTTTTATATTTTAAAAGATATATTCTTTTTTGAGAAAAAGTTATCAGACCACCACACCAGACGTATTTAAAGTATAAAAAATTGGCGGATTAAAGTTACGGGATTTCGATTCTAGACTAACAGCACACAATTCAATTTGATTCGTTCTGCCTTTCAGCGCCAATAAAGACGGACCGTCACGAGAACGGCGCGATAATGACGGCCGTCAGTCTCGGGCTACCGTGCATCGCCGATCTGGAGTGCCGTATGGCCGATCCGATGTCGCGGTGCATCGGCGGCGTGTGCGACTGCAGCTTGCCGACCAACGGCAGTTGCAGCGCGCGGCGGACCGGCTGCGCGCCAGGCACGTTTCAGTGCCGGTCGTCCGGTAGCTGCATCAGCTGGTTCTTCGTCTGCGACGGCCGCGCCGATTGCTCGGACGGCTCCGACGAGGAGTGCACCGGTCCTCGCTGCCCGGTCCAGTCGTTCAGATGCAACGACAGTAATGTCTGCATATCGAGGTCCGGACTGTGCGACGGCAACCGCGACTGTCCTCGCGGCGAGGACGAGATTGGCTGCAACAATCGGCGAAGTTGGTATTTTTCCGTGCCTTTTTTATGCCCATTTCTTTTGTAAATTATATTAAGATTCAAGCGTTTTTGTGACATGCATATACAGAAGCTGAAAAACATCAATACTTTCGATTTTTAATGACTTTTTCCCGCGCTACTAAGGTAATTTATATGTCATCTTAAGATTAAAAGTGCCTTCTCTCGATCATATTGATCAAAAAAAGGACTTTTGAAATCTTCGAAACAAATATAAATAACAGCTCTGCATAATGGCTTAAGATTTCACACCATCGCACATATCGAAAACGACTTTGAAATTCATGGGACGAAATAAAATTTATTTTTAAAGAAGAATTGATTCCAAAGTCTCCAGATGCAAACCTGATAAATTATTTCGTTCTGGAGCTATTTATAATAAAAGCTGCGAGAGAAAAAAGTTCAAGATATGACGGGTCTCAAACACGCTAAGAGGTCCGGAGATAACTTTCTCAAGAATTAATCAATAAAGCTCTCCTGTCCTGGACTAAGCGATTATTAAAAATCTATAGGAGAGGCAAGGGAGAATGATATCTAAAAAAAAAACTGTTAAAAAATATTAATAAATATTAACGCTCATAATCACGTTTTATCATTCTCTATATAGTTAGAAAAATGATCTCTTAACGGAGGTGATTCTTTATCGTAATTATATTGTCGTATATTCCATTGGGTTGATTCATAAATAAGTTCCGTTTTACTTAACAAACTGAATTTTTGTATTTAATAAACGTTATAACAGTATAAATACTGATTCGTAAATGATACATTCTTAATTATTTGCAACAGATAAAATAATCAGTTACCATGGATAATACTATTGTTTCTCAGAAGAAGTGATTCAGTAGCAGTATCATATAGCGGAACGCATAAATCTTGACCCAATACTTTTCTGAGAAAAAACAAATGTTTTACCTTACACATTCCATGTATTTCACATCTCCCTGATATTTCACTTTAATTTATACGTGAAATTTATCGACCTGTGCAGAATGTCCCGAGGGCGCGTTTAGATGCAACAACGGTCAGTGCCTGCCGGCGTACGAATTTTGCAACGCGGTGGTCTCCTGCAGGGACGGCAGCGACGAGCCCAGGGGAGCGTGCAGGACGCGCAACCGCGGCCGAATCACCTCGAGATACTGCCCGTTCAGATGCGACAATGGAAGGTGTCGTTCCGACGCAATAACTTGCAGCGACCGAGACGGGTGCGGCGATGGTTCCGACGAGAAACACTGCAGCGTCTGCAGTAAGTACCTTTCGTGAAAGAAGAGAGATTTAAGACGTGACGAAAAATACGCTGTAAAGTCTCAGGAGATCATCTGACAATATAAATAAAACAGAATTTTATCGAAATAGACGAAATCTAAATTCGCGGGACCTTTCTCGAATATATTCTCTGCAATTACGATCACTTATTCGTCGAGTCTCTTATTGGACTTGCAATCAAACAAGATCGCAGATTGTTGAGAAAAACACTATGCGTTAAAATTAATAGCCACTTATGTGAAAACATCTTTGAAACAAACGTGAGATGCCTCTTTCCGCGCTATTCACAAATAAATAAAGCGTTGTTTATGAAAGTGGTTTTCTTTCCCTGAGACTCTTATTCTCAACGATCGCGATCTTATTTACATTGGACTCTTTCAATACGTGACTCCAGGATATAGTAACCGTTCGCGATTCGACGCATCGAGAGGCCGTCGTTAGATTCTTGCGCGCTCCTTCACTTCCTAGAATCTAACGCGAGGCGGAGTCACGCTCGCGTGTAATTAGAGCGGGATGCATCGATTACGTTGCTATCTTCCGCAATAATCTCCACACACATCCGGAAGAATACAGTGAGAAATTACATAAATGAATTAGTCATAAACGAACGTGTGTATCCCGAGACGGAAATAATATACCCGCGCGCGATTCGTATAAGGCATCGTCCATGCAGATTGCCCTCCTCGCGGGCTATTTCACCCGATCGAGATAAGAATGACCATTCTTGTGAACAATAGCCGCTGCAATAGCAGAACCTAGTCGAATATTTGCAGGAAGAAGGAAAAAGAGAGGAGAAGAGACATTTACGATTGTTTGTTTCTCGTCTTAGGCATACGAAATAATAAACAGTATTTCGGTTATTTCATCTGACAAAAGGAATAATCGAACAATAAACAGAAAACGCGTCATCTTTAATAAAATATAATTAATGTCCGCGAAAGAATAATTTATGCTTAATAATCTGTTATTAAAGTAAATTAAAGAAAAAATGAGTTACATCGTACGTAACATTGTAACAGCTATATAAATGAGAAACTCAATTTTTAGTTCGCTTTTTTTGCGAAGTTTATTGAGAAACACGCACAACATCGAACATGCTTGAATAAACAACATAATTCATTTCTTTTCGATCGCTGATTGTATTCGCCGCTTGCGGTTTATCATTCTCAGCGTGGGTGCGTTGCTCTAAATTAATGTTTGCGACAGGACGCCGATTATCAAGCCAACATGTTGCAGGATGCGGCGCAACGATTTAATCTCGACCGACCGATCTTCTCGTCATATCGTCCGACGAAAAGAGAAAGAGAGTGCGAAGAAGAGAGAGAGAGAAGCAAAGAGGAGCAAATCACCAACCGGCTCGTCGATGGTTTCGCGAAGTAAGTGCCTGAGAATTGAGTAGACGGGCGCAAAAGTAAGTGTGACCAAAGATCGTTAAGCCGTATCGCGGTGACTCCGGCTTTCAATGCTCCGCGATTTTGAGACTGAAAGGACCGTTTTTACTACGAGAGAGCTGGGTACGACTCCGGCACCCAGAATGAACAGAGAGAATTTTCCGTCGCGCCTATTGCGCGAGATCTCGCATTAAGTCGAACCGGGCCAGTGATCGCCGCCGAAGTGAGTCGCGCTTTCAGGAGGAATGATTGCGCTCGTGTAATAATGGGACTTAATCGCGTATAGTAATACCGTAAGACACGGGTACAGCTTGCACCAAGGGATAACTTTGGTCGCCCCGGATAAAACGCGTACTCAGGACTTATCTTTGAAATATTTGGTAATAGGTAGGAGTAGGATCAAGTTTAATGTGTAAAAAAGGAGTCAAATTTAATAATCAAGTTTCATTTTCTATAGTTTCTATTCTATTCGAATAATATTCATAAGAAATAATATTTCACGTATTGCACTTGCGAAGTAACCGATCTCGACCAGTTAATTTCGAATTTTAGAGTACCTGCAGGATTCGAAATGTACTTATAAGTAGTTTCTATCGTAGAGAATCGAATCTTTTATAAGTTGTACTCGAATTCTAAGAATTAAGTTAGTTAAAAAAATGTATAAAATGTGTAAAAATTTTAAATAACTTTTATTATATATTTTTATCATATTTAATTTCAACGATTAATATTTGTAATTATCAAGAAAATAATATATTATAATAATTGTCGCTCTATGCAAACGTTTTGATTCAAAGGAACATAAAACTTCTAGTAAAGTGCTCATAAAAGATTCGAATATATTTGATCCAGGTTCGAGTCCATTTGGAAATAATACTTTTGTTTTTTAAAGTATTGAAGAGAGGATTCGAATCTATTTCGTCCAAAATTGAGTCTACTTAAAAAATACTTTTATTTTTCAAAATATTTATAGAAAGTTAAAAAATTATACCAACAGATTCGAATCTACTTGTAAGATACTTAATTCCGTTGCTAGCAATAGAGTATTGTATATGTCCGAGATCCCTACTTTAATAAATAAAATTAATAATATAATATAAATTTTTAGATATAAAGATATGATTAATATTATTATGTTATTTGAGAGAGATGCTAAATTGTGTCTAAGCCGTGTAAGATAAACCCTGAGTACCATTTCATATATGTCAAACGATAATTTTGAAAACGTTAGATCATTCTAATTGTAAGACGAAGATTCGGAGTTTCGAGTATATGTTGCACCATGTATTTAGCACACGGAAGACGCAATATCGTAAATAAAGTCATACACTGGCAATATCTGCATTTAGAAGATAGTCCAAAAATAAAGTCTAAAACATCGCATATATATTCAAATTCAATATTATCCTGCGAAGCGTACCAAAGTGATAATACGTCTTCCGTTTGAATCTCAATGACGCACTTTATTTATTAACGTAAATATTAGAACATTAGAAGTCGCTCGAGGAGAATAATAGATATTTCATAAATGTCAGAAGTGTACAAATAATATAAAATTGTCGGAGCAACAAGATTATAAACAATTACTTTTGTACAATTTTGTCAATTATTATTTCAATAGGACATCTGACGCGTTTTATATATTTATCTTGTAATCTACATCGTACGTATCAAGACACAAAATAATATGTAACTTAATAAATTCTAATAAAATATAAAAATCTGTTTTTATTGTATATTTATTATTATCATAACAAAAAAACTATCTTTTTGTCCACAATTGTAACGTGTCACTTCAGAATTTTTCCATATTCAAAACATAATAACAAAATAATTAAGTCTGCACGTTTTAAAAGATTGAATATATCGGTTACGAGTGCATTTTGCAGCACGTAGCAAGCGTGAATCTTATTAGCGAGTCATCGATAATTCGTAATGCAAATGCGACGACAAAGGTAAGGTTTTGCATTAAAAATTGTCTCATTGACGACGTCAACACATATAAAGACTGCTTTGTCTGGCGACAAATAAAAACAATACAAAATAATCGTATAAAATCAATAATGAGCAAAAGAAGCAAAATCCCAATAAGTTGAATAAATTGTCGACAATGAAGGAATATATTATGTTGATTTATTAATCGTTAATTTTGCCTAATTGTGGGTTACTTGAATATTCAAAAACACAAAAATTACGACAACATTCTGTGCGATGACACGATGAAAGCAAATGGAAAAATCTCAACATCGCATGCCTCTGTGCAGTCTAATGTCGGCCGATGTTTCTGCGGCTGATGTTGGTCCCGGGCAATTCCGCGACTGCGTGTCTGGCTTCGCTGGTGCTCGTCGATAACTGCCCGCAGCACGTGCCGCAGCATCAGGTACGATATGTCCAGCAAACAGATTTTAACTCTAGAGTTCTAGATCATCACGCAGTGGTCCAAACTCTTCCATCTTCGGAATCTGCGGTGAAACTTTAACTTTTTTTTTTTTTTTTTGGTAGAAAAAGTAATTTTGTATATTCAAAATTGTTTGAACAATATTTCGGTATGTTTTCGAGAAATGCTTTTAAATTAGATATTAGGTAAAAAGAAAATTGGAGATAATCGAAATTGCTGGACCACAGTGTATAATACTCGAGAGTTAATCTTATTGATAGAGGCCAGTACCGTGCGTGCTTTTTAAGCTACTACATCCACGCTTTTGTAGGATGAAAGTTAAATTAAGTTAAGGTTTAATTAACTTTCGACCATAATTGCATTCATGTCTTTTCTTATCACATTTCGACTTTTAATCCGTCTGGATCGTTAGAGCACAGACCGACGGACGTTGAGATCTCATTTTTCATCCCGTTAACGTTGAAAGTTCGCAACACAGAAATTAACGTGACGCTTATTAATGGCACGACTGGAGGATTAATTGTGTGATTTGTACGTATATCTTTCTTTAATTCCGCTTTACTTCTTCATGCTGAATAACATAGTTGATTAGAATAACGGAGATATCGGGTCATATTTCATATATATAATTGTGATAATTGTCGTTTGTTAATGATTTCGTACTTTGATGAAATTTTACAGTTATCACAAATTTTTATAATTTTTCTAAAAAATTAGAATTTTTAATAACATAAAATTTACTTTTAAACATACTTAAATAGATAAGCAATATATACAATCAATATTAAATAAACGAAATATGATATAAGCAAAAAGTAATGTTTTTCAAACAAATTATGAGTACTCTGTTACACTATAATATAAAAATTAACGAATAACAAGGAAAAGTGCATGGGCTTTGAAAGTCAAACACGGTTAGTTGTGCATGAGTTAACATTGTGTAACATTGAATTAATAATTTAAATATAAATTATAAATCGTACGTTTTAGCTCTACTTGAGCCATCTCCAGCGACGAGGTAATATATTAAATAATCTCAAGCTCTCCGATGAGCATAAGGTGAGTATTTAAAAATTGAATGTACAAAGATATTGTAAGTTTCAAGAGGAAATATGAGAAGAATTCTGCTAATATTTATAGTCTATAAAATATTCGGACTAGAAATAAAAATTGAGGCTAACCGACAAAGAAAAGTAAAATTTAAAATTTAAAATTCACTCACCAAACCAAGTCTAGAGAATACGAGATTCACAAAGTAAAGCCTTAGGAAAGACATCGGAAATTAAGATAATTTTTAGGCGGTGAAATAATTTTTAATTAATAATTTGTATTAAATTATTAATTAAATGTTACAAACCGCGTTTGACTCTCAAAACCCACATTTCTTGTTACTCCTTAAAAATTTTATTATTTTAGTAACGAAAGATATATATTTAATATAGTGCTCTTAAATCATTTATAAGCAATGATATTTTACGAACTTCAACATTGGACAATATTCCGATATCATGTTCGTTCCTATGTTAGTGCAATCTTGTATAACTACAAATTACATATTAAAACAATTTTAATTTTTAAAATCAAATTACAGTGCGGTTAATCGATCAGAAATTAAATTAATTGATTGGCAATCCAATTTACAGTCTTATTTACGTAAGATTGAATTAACCAAAGTTAGCGATATCTTATATGGCGTAATCCGTAACCTTTTGACTTTAATGAGAATCTCACATCAGAATCTTGCAGAGAACGTCGAACAAACAACATAACTTACCGTGAACACGTCATGCACACGTATTCATATTGTATTCTAGCATTAAAAATAGACGTATCGCAAGCGACTGAATATTTTATATTGATCGGAGTAAGGATTCAAAAATATCGATACTATCAGCACCGTCAGAATTTATTCCAGCTTTATAAATGCGTTTCACATCCCGACACATATTTATTTTCTCTCTTAAAGTAGAACGTTCAATTAATTTTACAATAAACTTTCTTTATGTGGTAAGTAATCTTTTTCTGCCTAAGAAATACTTTCAAAAAACTTTTACTCTTTATATCTATTAATTTGAATATATGGATGCATTCACAATTTGAAGCATCTTATTTACTAGCGACACGTATATTTTATCTCATTATATACATTGTATCGCGTACTATTTTTGGTAATTATGCAGTTTAGGGGAAGCACCTCCGATGACCTTGACCTTAACATATGTTGTCAAGGTCACTCTCCTGAGTGACCTTCAGAAGGTTTTAGCCGTCGCTCGTTTTTTATTAAAAAGTTATTAACAAAAAAAAGTTTGGCGACCTCAACAATTTCAATGACCTTGATATATGTTGTCAAGGTCATGACCCCGAGTGACCTTCAGAAGGTTTTAGCCGTCGCTCGCTATTCGTATTAAAAAGTTATTAACAAAAAAAGTTTAGAAAATATAGCATATATAGGTTCATATATAGGTTAGTTGACGCGCTTTAAACACTTAAATACTTCTAAAGCGCGTCAACTAA
>NW_020225425.1:0-2215 GCF_003070985.1 Temnothorax curvispinosus
GAAACGTTCGCTACAAGAGAAAACGAAAACAATTTTGGGACAAGAACGGAAGCGTTCGTTTGATCGTCATCGTCGTCATCGTCGTCATCGTCTTCGTTTCTAAGCCGAAAAGATGTACGTACTCCACTAAGTAAGATAAATCATAATTATTCTTGATATCAGCATTCGCGGCATCCTAAAGTCCCGCTGGATAAAAACTAGATACTTGTAACATCCGAGTTTGATTTAGTCGGGCAACGTGAATAACACAGTTTCACGTTTGCCCGTCTCTGTGAAAAAAAACGCGACAATTACCTTTTTCCTTTCTTTTCAAGTACTATGTATACTTTTAAACTTATAAATGTATAAAAACGATTAGGTATTCGCCGCGATGGAAAGTAAGTAACACAATACAATTTCTTTATGATTCTCGAAATAATCTTTTTGGATTTCTAAGCACAAGGAAAGACATCTCTTTTGCTTATGTATTATTCGACAAATCATGCAATGATACCCTTCATGGAGTGCAGTAACGGCTGTCGCATACTGGCAATGGAAACGAAGACGAGGGCGAAAACGGATAAAAGATTGAAGCGCACTCGGAAGGGAAATGAAAGCACCGCGAGCTTCCTCTTCTCGATGGTCCTTCGACTTTATTCGCGAGGCAACGATACTTTACGCAAATATCCACTTTCTGTATACAATCATAATTAGCTAATCATCCGTCGACGAAACATATCGCTCGCAAACAGCCGCTTCGGCGTAAACTGCACGTTATGCAGTTATAGATAATTAATAAACTGAATAAAAATCTTAATTATTAATATTATTATGTTATAATAATTAAGATTTTTATTCAGTTATCTATACTGTTCATCAGTTGCGTTACCCTCTACTCTGATGCTAAGACTGAGTGTATATTTTTCTATGTAAAGACAGAATAAAATTAGTTATATAAATCAATACTATAAATTTAATATTTATTGCATTTGTTATAGAAGTTATTATTTTACCCCATCAAGAATGGATCGATCCTTTGAAATAGTTTTACATCATTCATTTACATTACAAGAAAAAAATTATTTGAGGTGCAAGAGATGCAGTAAATTGCCAAGTCTAATAAGTACCCGCGTCAATATATACTACGTATACTAATTCACATTCTCAATTGTGCTACTGTTATTATTTGTCATTAGACAACTATAAACATACACATAATAATTAGATACATATTATATATATATACGCACATGTGTGCATAAGAATATATGTAATTTATAAAAAGCGGGTGCTTATCAGCCTTGATATGTTTACTGCCTTTTGCTACGGACGGCCAGAAAGCATTTTCAGGTTCAGGCCGTATTGCTAAAGAATCCAAGACGCGGCAACGCCGCGGTTGCCGCGTCTATAGCATATGTCTCTCTACCGTGCGTCCGTGTGAGCAATTCAGTGGTGTGTGTACGGACATACACCACTTCATAAAACCTGAAATTAGTTGGTAACACTGAAACCGGAGTTTCGCGTTGTCACCACGCGAGGTCTCCAATATCAGTTCGGCCTTTGCTTTTAGTTGACAGAGTTGACATTACCGACGTCGAGGAAGTTCGGCCTTAGCTTTAGCATTTCCTTAACGCTACAAATACTTTGAAGCGTTCTTCTTCTCCTATTTTCTTTGTTGAAAGAAAGGAGAAGAGGAATGCTTCGAAACATTTGTAGCGTCAAGTTGACTGTAGCCTATATTAAGCTTTAAATGTAGAAAGTTTTCTGGTGTTCTATTCACAATCTGATCTTTACTATATAAATTATTTTAACTTACCGTTTTTTGCCAAAATCGTTGCACGGTATCTACATTGATCATTGTATTTTACTGTTGTAACACCTTGTTTATTAGTATAAATATGGCTTGAATGGCACACATAATGCACATCATCGTAATATTTGACCAAAGCATACATCTTAAACTGATAAGATTGAAATAAAACTGGACTTAATAAAAATTTGCATCTATATGTATATACGACACCGTATATACTACATATACTATAGATCCGTAGTAAACTGAAGAAGTGCATCCATATTATCTGAAAAAAAATTAGAGAAGTAAAAAATCGTTACCCCGGCGAGAAATGACCCGTCTATAAACGACGTCGATTAGACGTACGACTATAAACGGGTCATTTTTAGCTGGGACTGATAGTGTGGCAATCGAAATAAACGTAATTTTGTAAGAATTAAG
>NW_020225426.1:0-2028 GCF_003070985.1 Temnothorax curvispinosus
GAACGGATTCGGCGATTCGTTCGGCGCGTTTATTGCGCGTCCGAACATAAAATTGGTCCTTCGAGCCGGATCGAGATACTCAGTGCATCCCTTCAGCCGTTGACATGACTGCCGTGCCGGAAGTCTCAGCTACCATCAACGACCTCCTGGCTCAACAGCAGGTGTTGATGCACTCCATCACTCGAGCGCTCGATAACTTCAAAAAACTCGGAAGGAATAACTACACCGCTGCAAAGGTCCGAGCGCGAATCGCTAGCTCCAAAGAAGTCTGGACGCAATGCGTTCGCGTGCACTCGGCCCTCTTGCAAGTTATTCCGGAAGCGAAAAGAAGCACGTTCGACTATTTTCAAAGCGAACTGTTCGATCAGGCCGAGGACATCCACTTGACGACGTTGGATTACATGGCCGAATATCTGGAGGCACTCGCGCCAACGCCGCCGCCTCTGACAGCGAACCAGGCTCCGGGCGCCGCGTGCAGTCATGGGCCGCCTGCCTCCTCATTCTCACTGGCGCATCTGCCGCCCATCAACATTCCGCCATTCTCAGGGAAATATGAAGATTGGGAGACGTTCCGCGATCGCTTTACGTCTCTTATCATTAAAAATCCCGAACTTTCTGCATTTGCGCGAATGCATTTTCTCTCATCAAGCCTCGCCGGGCGGGCGCTTGAATCTATTCGAAGCATCCCAGTAACCGCGGATAACTTTGAACTTGCGTGGAAGGCCCTCGAGTCGAGGTACGAAAATAAACGTCGATTAGTCGAGATGCATGTGTCCGCGTTATATAATTTACCGAGCGTTTCCCGCGAATCAGCGAGCGAACTCAGCGAGCTTCGGGATAAAGCAAATCGCGCAATCACGTCGCTGAAGAATTTAGATCGTTCCGAATCCGACATTCTCAGCGACATGCTTATGTATAGCGTCACGCAGCGGCTTGATCCCGTCACTCGGAAAGCGTGGAAACTAAAGGGTGGGGATGACGCGCGAATCCCAACATTCAGCGAACTCGACCGATTCCTCGATTCTCGTGCTCGCGCGCTCGAAGAATTGCATCCCGCGAATGTAGACAAACAAGCTCGCGCGCAGAAGGCGACCAGCGCTACAGCATCGGGAATTTCTTCAATTTTGTGTCCGCTTTGTAAAGCTTCTCACTTCCTACACAAATGTCAAGTCTTTCTGAAGAAGAATCCGAGTCAACGATTGGAAGCAGTAAAAAAGGCGAATCGCTGTGTAAATTGCCTAAGCGACAAACACGCCGTACAGTTATGTCAAAGCAAATATTCGTGCCGAACATGTCGCAAAAGACATCATTCGATGTTGCACGTCGACTCGGACACTTCTTCCACGAAAGATACCTTTACCGCGAAAGATACGCCTGCCGCGGAAACTACTTCTGTCGCGACCGCATCGATCCACGATGCCGCGCCCATCACGACATTATTCTTGAGCGCGAAAGTGTCGTCGATGCCTCCCGTGTTGCTCGCGACAGCAAGGGTAAGAGTCGGGTTCCCCGCCGAATCTCCGAACGGTCGTACTCGCGTCGTTCGAGCGCTTCTCGATCAAGGATCAGAAATGACCTTTATTACTGAACGATTGAGGCAAGGCTTAAGGTTGCGTCGCGTTAGAATGCCCGTCTCGATCTCCGCAATCGGAGGCGTCGACGCCGGAACATGTCGATACGCGGCCGAAATTCAGATCTCGCCGATCGGCCAAACTTCTCTCGCGTTCAAGACCACTGCGTCTGTCATGACAAGTTTAACGAAATACACTCCGTCGCCCGTAACGTCGCCCGTCCAATGGAGCCATGTAGCCGATCTCGCGCTCGCAGATCCGGATCCTACGAACTCGGACCCCATTGACATACTCATCGGTGCCGACCTGTACGGCGATTTGCTGCTCGACGGCATTCGAAAGGGCTCCCGCGGTCAACCCCTCGCGCAGAATACCGTTCTCGGTTGGGTGCTGTCCGGCCCCGCGGCTGACCCACACGCTCGTCCTCGAACAGTCACGGCTCAGCACTGTTCTAATA
>NW_020225427.1:0-15992 GCF_003070985.1 Temnothorax curvispinosus
GCCAATTGAAGAAGCTGGTTCGCGTCAAGACCCGACAGCCGATGGTGCTTACCGATACCCCGGGAGCGGCTTTCGACAAAATCTCTATGGACATTATGGGACCCCTACCTATCACAAACACAGGATACTCCTACATCCTCACAATCCAGGACCTCCTCACCAAGTATTCCCTAGCCATTCCCCTGAAACAAGCATCCGCGATCGACGTAGCCGACGCATTCGCCAAGGACTTTATCTGCGTGTACGGAGCCCCACGGGCATGGCTCACGGACCAGGGCAGTCACTTTATAAATGCGCTCATGCGCAATATTGCAAAAAAATTCCGTATTGCGCAATACAAAACCACTGCCTACAGGCCACAGTCAAATGGCTCGATAGAAAGATCGCATCACGTACTATGGGAGTATTTAAAACAATTCTGCAAAAGAGATGACTGGGATGACTGCCTGAAATTCGCGACCTTTTCTTACAACACTAGTGTACACGAGGGCACACTATACACCCCCCACGAGCTAATTTTCGGGAAAACCGCGCGCGCCCCGTCAAGCGACCCGCCTCTGGAAGGGGAACCTAACGAGACTTACGTCGAATATCTGGAACAGTTATTCGAAAAACTGCGCGAAACACAAGGGAATGCGCGCGAAAACCTCGACCGAGCCAAAGCGCGATCCAAAAATTACTACGATAAGAGAATGAATGCGCGCACCTTTAAAACAGGAGATCGCGTCTACCTCCTTAAAGAGCCGAGCCGAGGGAAGTTAGACAACCAGTACGTAGGCCCATACGAAATAACTGAAACTGTAGGAAGTAATAATGTTAAGCTTCAAATAGGAAATAGGGTTAGAATAGTGCATGCCGACAAACTAAAACTCGCTGAGCTAAGATCATAGGAACTAAGATATCCCCACTATTGTACTCCCCCCTCCCGTAGCATTAAGGGCTAGTATATAAGAACGACGTAGCGACCACCGGTCACAAAGCTGGTCGAGCCGCACACCCAACACCATCATGGAGCTATTGACAGTGACACTCATCCTGGCCGTACTTAGCGCGCCTGCGCGCGGCCTCCTGGGCTTTGACTGCAGAGGAGAGGGACTAAACGTGACAACACTGTCCCTAACGGATATCGGAGACTGTGAGCTGGAAGATCTAGAACCAGTCACCGAGGAGACATATATTCAGCTTCTACAACTAAGCGAATTCGACCACACCACCGCGGTCCAATGCAAGATCGAGATAGACCGCGACATAAAGTATTGTGGATGGTCCTCCTACAATTCAGCCGTGCAAGGAGGAAAGTACGAATATATAAGAGAAATCTCAGGAGATGCCTGCCGGAAAATGCAAGATACTGGAACCTTATTCCTGGGAGGAGCCAGCGGAATGATAACCGGCATTAAAGTAAACGCCACCACCACCCGCGCTATTACAATGGCCGGATCACTCACCATGAATGGTAAATGCGAGGGAACGCAATATAGTGACCCCTTGGGCACCTGGAACAACGTGTTTGTACAGGCAACGGTGAGAATAACGACGCGACGGATGGAAGTGCCTGTAAAACATGCTACGAACGAAGTAGTGCTACCCTCTGGCACCCGTTGTCCAGCCATGGAAGGCGAGTGTTACGACGCCGACGGGACAATGACATATTGGAAGACGTTGCCGACCGATTCCTGCCAGTTCAACAAGTACGACGTGCTCTACGAGGGAAACGCCCACCGAGTCTCGCCTAAACCTACACAGAAGGAGACCCCGGTCATCTACACCTTGACGACAAGGGACATCACCTTCGCTCTGGCCAAAACCACGAAGACGAGCCTCTGCGGCTACAAGATAATACAAACAGAGCATCCGAAATTATTCATTCTCGAAACCAAACCAGGGCGAACTTTCAAAATTCAGGCGGGAATATCGATCGACAACCTAGACATCTTCACGTATGTGAACAGCAAGTTCATATACGTCGAAAAACACATGAGGACGCAGTTGACCCAACTCTACCGGGACATCATGAGTCAAAAGTGCGCCCTGGAGAAGCAGGTGTTAGAGAACGCCCTGTCTCTTGCTAGCATCGCCCCCGACGAAATGGCGTATCGAATCATGAAGGCGCCGGGTTACACAGCTATTACAGCGGGCGAAGTCATTTATATAGTGAAATGCGTGCCAGTCGCATGCAAAATAAGGCAGACGGAGAACTGCTACAGTGAGCTGCCCGTCTCGCACAATAATATATCCTACTTCCTGCTCCCGAAATCTCGAGTGCTGATCAAGGGCGGCACAATTCGAGATTGCAACGAACTTCTACCATCAATGTATAAGGTAGATGAGGCGTGGTTTAAATTAATGCCGCGCCCGGTGGAAGCATTAGCTCCACCTACGATTCAGCCATTAACGAAACCACAATGGAAGTATGTAAACCCATCCAACCTCGCCACGAGCGGAATATATTCCACACGAGATCTCGACCGCCTCCGCGACCATATTATGTTCCCCATAGAGAAACCACCGATGCTAAATACATTGGTGCAGGGAGCAATGGGCCACGACATCCCACGCGGCTATGTTTCGCTGCATCACCTGCTGGACGAGGAATCGCTGGAAAGGATTGCAGAGAGCACTGGGCGACGCCTATGGAATGGATTCGTCACCTTCGGCTCAGCGAGTGCCGGAGTGCTGGCCATTATTCTCCTATTCCGCCTGGTCAAACTAGTGATCGACTCCATCATCAGAGGATATGCGCTTCACTCTGTCTACGGATGGAGCGTACACCTGCTGGGAGCAGTATGGAGCTCAGTCACGCACCTGCTCCTGCACCTCAGCAACAGGAAAGACACCCCTACCAAGGGAACCGATCCTGAGGCACCGAAGCTCGAGACGACCACCTTCATCCCCGACAGAGAGCCCAGTACCGGCAGCGGTATCAGAGAGATGGACTACGGCGAGCTCAGGAAGTATTTACGCGACAATAACTAGTAAGAAAATAAAATGTAAGATTACCATACCCTAGTAGTTAAGCATACCTTATGTAGGATAAAATGTAGGAGTATCGTCCTACATTTTCAAATAGGGGGGGAGGTGTTACGTCCACCCTCTCATACACCCGGAAAATTTGAAACCTTTTTAGATTGTAGGAAGACTTCAGTCAGACCTTACTCATAAGAACAACGACTTACCGATAGTAGGATTACCACCGAATAAGTTACCATACTTACTAGCATGACTTACCGACAGTAGGATTACCACCGAATAAGTTACCATACTACTAGCATGACTTACCGACAGTAGGATTACCACCGAATACCGACAGTAGGATTACCATTGAATAAGTTACCTCACCCACTAGCATGACTTACCGACAGTAGAGTTACCACTAAATAAGTTACCACACTAGCGATAAGTCACGACCTACGCGATAGGCTTAACCTACCCACTAGCATATAAATATAGAAGATAAGTCACGATACGCAATAGGCTTGGCCTATTCCAATATATACAACGAATAAGTCGCAATGCCCAAAAGAGTTTAGCCATAGGAATTTCCTCGCAAGTAACGCAAACCTAAAACCTCCCAGACCCTTCCTGAAAACTCAGGCCATGCCCATATAAGGAGAGAAATCGAAAGCGGAGCCGATGACGCAACTCAACCCTTCCACTCAGGCAACAAAAGGAAGAAAACTCAGGCCATGCCCATATAAGGAGAGAAATCGAAAGTGAAGCCGATGACGCAACTCAACCCTTCCACTCAGTCAACCCTTCCACTCGACCACCCCCGCCATCGGAAAAACAGGAATATAAGGACGACCATCCCAAGGGACGCCCTCAGTTCCCCGGAGTCCTACCTCGATCACGGACTCTCCAGTTAAGTAACCACTGAATCCTTCTCAAGTTTCTCTGAATCCAGAACCTTCCTATTTCCATATCAAGAATCTTCCTATCTCCACGTGCGTTACCAAACCCAGAGCCTTCAGCTCTCTCACTACATATAGAATTGCGCGTCATACAGAAATACGCCATACGTTCGTTTCATTCGACAATTATATAAATATATATATATATTCTTGATTGTAATCTTGTTACTTTTGTAATCATATGTTAGCTCATAGATATCTTATGTAAAATTATCGTAATATACAATCATTTTTATACAATATCTTACTCTACAAATTCTTACACCTCTTCGCACATCCTCCCCTGATCCCACTTATACTACATCCACACACGAGCCCAGTGCCGTACGAGCGGCACGTCTCCGCCTGTGGGTATTTTAGTAATTATAAGAAGGCATCCGAATCACCGGTCCTCCCCTTGTGCCACATCTGCGTACGAGGCAGTGCCGTACGAGCGGCACGCTACCGTCCGTGGGTGTCTGGAGAGGGGCAGTGCTGTACGAGCAGCACGCTTTCTCGCCACGAGCAAGGAGAGTCAACCGAAGCGAATTTGTCTTTTGACCTCACTCAGTTGTTAACAAATGCCCAAGACGCGACGAAGCGGACTCAAGGTACGCACCCGCAGGCTCAACCGCCTTTTGTTCGGGACCCCTCCGAATCCATTGTTAGGAGTCCTTTCCGATTACACGCCCGATCCTGAATACGAAAAGTACTTCGTCGCGAGTTCCGCGTGCAAGGCGGATGCAAGACCAAAACTCGAAAACGTAACTTCAGTGCGCAAAATTAACATTAAAAGTATACAATACATCTACGTTCCACTGGACAAGGCCGAGTCTCGTGCAGATTACCAAGCATTCCGGAAGGCCCAGAACTATCGGCTTACCCCGATCACCTTCACACCGGGGAGAGATTCCGACAACCCACCACCAGTTCCATCTTGGGAATTCATCGCTTCAATCAAAAAGGACGACCCCCGCCGGATCCGCCTGATCCAGCGCCGCGCCGAGATTCTACACCTGTGGTTCGACGCCTCACCACCAGAACACTGGGGCACCGCGGATCACCCATTGGAACTCGACTAAAGGTAAGTGACGACGCCCCTAGGCATTAAGCAAACGGCATGAGCGAGCCGCGCCCGCGACGCCCCGCGCGCCGACTAACCCCATTGGCCTCTAGAATCGCGCGGCGGAACTGGTTATCGCGCGCCGTGTGCGTCTTTACCATCTGCCATCAAAATCGTAATAGCAAACATTACCTCTGTGAAGAGTGTTTCCGAGACCTAACGGGCCCACAACGCCGCCAGTACGACTGCTTAGTCCGCCATTATATGCATATCGGTTACCGATACAAAGTCGAAGAGTGCGATTCGTGCGACGTCGTAATCGGAGAAATCCAGAGCCCCTCCGCGTGTACCACGTGCTGTGAAATATTCTCTAACGTAAAACGTTCGGTAGAACACGAGGGAGGAGACCAATATTTGGAACGCGAATCTACGATAATTGCCATTTCCCAAACTAGAGTTTAGCACCCCATTGTTCATGTGTCCCGGACATCCAGTAAATCGGCAGCCTCCGGAGGTAGTTTCACCCCCTAGCCCTATCAGAGCATGGTTAATGACGGGAATCTGTGTCTGGTCATTGTTTTTCCAAAATAAAACTACGGGAGTCATTATTTGTGAAGATTGCCAGCTCGGTCAATACCAGCCCTTCCGGCAAGATTTCGAAGGCGTTCTCAGGCATTTCGTGCAATACGGGCCGCGAATAGAGTTCCCCACGTGTAGCGAATGCAGTAAGGTTCTAGCCGACTGTCGGCCCGCTTTCGAATGTTACGCATGCACTAGAGTAGAAGAACCGTTTGAACGATTTCTGACGAATCCTCTGAATCAACGGTACGGTGAAGAATTACCAAATCTAAATCTCCCAGTGAGGGTGCGGATCGGGCAAACGATTTGGTGACGAGCGTCTGGATAGCGAATTACCTCGGTCGCAGGTATCCCCGGATAGAGCCCCTTGGCTTGATAACCCGAAAAGCGACTAGTCCTGTATAAGCGATCCGAGTACCGCCCCCCTTCGCGGCCGCGATCTATCGGGACGTAACACTATTCGATAACGGCGATTGTATGCGTGGCGAGGTGGACAGGAAAACACACGTATTTCTATAATGCTCTATATAATATATTTGCTCTTTGTACACGTCTGAATGCTACGACACCACAAGCTCTTCTGTGCTCACACAACGACCGCACGTAAGCGTGGCGCCCCGAGGCTCGTGCCACTCGGGAGCTGCCCTCTAGATGGGCGGGAGCACGTTGCTCAAAGCCCAGCTTCTCATAATAATATCTGTCAATCTTAAATCAGACATCAACTTTCTGAAAGTAAGAAGTAATCTTTGTATTGACATCTGTCTTTATGACCAACGTTTTGTAGTTAATAACTGACCAGATTGCAATTAAGTGAGCAATTAAATTATATATGGACAGAAAGACCATTCGTGGAAAACGAGAACACCGTAAAATATTAAAGCTTTTCAATATTAAAGATCACTATTTCGCATAGGACGAATAATAGTTAACGAAAGATAGATAACTATCTTGAACGTAAGAATATATAAGATTTGCCTGACGCAGGATTCCCTTCTTACCAATAGGAATATAGGAAGTGAATCTAACGTTAATTACGCTTTATCGAGCACGACGCAATGTTCATGGATTTTAAATAGCAGTTTCTAGTATCTAAATGACTTTTAGTAACGCAAGGATCCTTTACATGTATTTACAAATAGCTAATCGATTATGTTAACAGTAATCTCGGTTGCAACCGGTGAACCAAAAAAAGAGATAATGAATGTACTGAGCTCAGATTTTCAACGTGTGAAGCTTGACTGCTTCGCTCGACAGACGAATTATACTGTGATTATACACTCGTTCGCCCCTGAAACCAAGATCGAAATGTAACCGGATTTATGTAATCCGTTACATCGCGCTAATCGAAGATTAACTTCCCCATGAAGGATCTCTGGTTTCATTAGAAAAGACAGATTTTACCTTGTCACAGTAGACTTGATTGAATAAAGCGCTTGATCCTTGAACCAAGGATTTATCCGGGTGAGGCCAGAAAGATCGTCATCTCTTTTTACCGGTATGGTCTAATGGCCGCTCTTTTCCTTGTACTGTGACGTCCTGGGTGATGCGAGGTGGCTTCGATCCGACAGAACGTCTCCGTTGATGGGTTCTTTTTCTTGCAGTTAAGGAGGTAAAACCCCAGGATAATTAGCTGATGGTCGGCGATGTAGATTATGGCTCCTTGGATCCGTCGAAGGTAGGTAATTCAATAATCTTCAATAATCTTTATCTTTCTTTTGATATAAAAGAGTATGATATTTATTGTAGAACTTTTACGATACAAGTGGTTTATGTGGGAGGATGGAACAAGTATAAGATATGTGACCTTTCCTGGCTCGTTCCACACTCTCCGTCGAGAGGGTGAAAGATTCTGCTTTTATACAATTTTGGAAACGGTAGTGGGAGGTGACCACACCTCGTTACAATGAGTCATAAGGCGTTGTCTAGCGGATGTGAGTCTACTTCTAGGGGTGTGGCTCGCTAGCCAGCAATGAGTCATAGGGTGGTGTCTTGAAATTCATTACCTTATATGGTCATGCGTCGCGTTCCGCTTCGACATGTCCTTGAGAAGACTAGATTCACTCGAATGAGTCATACAGGTGACTCGCCTGAATTCTATTTTTATTCTCTAGTCTAACGACGATTTGTATTGAGAGCGATACTTTTTTTCATTATTCAATTTCATTATTAAATTTTAATATGACTTTTATCATGAAGAAAATATTTAATATTTGAATCGTAAAAAGTGCAAATAGATGTTGAATATTATTTAGATTTCTTTAGACATACTTTACATACAGTAGAATAATATAATAATACAATTTAAGTCATTATTAGCATGTCTAAAGTATAAGAGATATTGCTCTTTTTGTCTAATAGTTAATATGGTATATCTGACTCTCTCTTTCTTTCTTTCAGATCATACAATACTCGCATCTCGCTCGGATTCGTGTTCCTTATGCTGCGCATAATACAATTTTATCTTTCTCGAATTCGTGAGTAACGCTTCGGCGCTTGACATTCGATATTTATATTAATTTTGGTAAGTATATATATTTGTTAATAATAATATTAATAAAAGTGATGTTAGCGGTGTTAATAATGATTCTAATATCAGGTTAATAATATATCGTGCAGATAGAAATGGTCAGCATTCTCATTGGTACAGGAAATTAATGAAATTGAATTGTACATATATATATATATTAAGATTTTTATTATTTTTATATCTTGCAAATGGTTGGGAATTTGATGGGAGTGTATAGGAAATATATTGTAGGACTTTCACTGAAGTATAATATCGCGTTGGAAAATTTTACTATTAATATATGTATTTGTTAATAACAAATTATTAATTAAATAAATTGGTACTTTTAATTCGCGTATTGATATTATTATGTTCTTTTTGTTTAAGAGGTTTTGAATTTCTAATATTATCTTGTTTATGAACATTCGTTATTTTATTGTTATAAATATTTCGTAAATAAACAATTGCAGAAATAAAAGTTATTATTACTTTTACAGAGTTGCTAATGCGGAATATATGTATACTTGTGAAATTTATATCTATATGAACGAGTTTTATTATGGGGTGTCGGGACACATTTAAAGACGTATATTTCTTCGATTAATTAGGTATAGGAGTTGATTTAGAATTATGCTTTATATATTAATTTTAATGGGAAATGTTCAGGTTATCAATGTATACAAAAAAGGAAATTTTTGCGATTGTGGTTTATAGGATATTATAATATTAATTCCCATGTCCTGAGAACTACCTGAGGACATGTATATATAGGTATGTTACAAGGCAGTTTTCGGGTCTTTTGTCTTATACCGGGTGGTTTTTCCTTTAAATTTTCGTGTAGCTTTCATTAGAAAAGTGACATGGTTTAAACTTATATAAAAGTTGTTATACGTGATCCGAGGTATAAGTTAAAAATATTTAATGACATGGTTAATAATTTGTTTATGATTGTTTATAAAAGTAAGTTGTAAAAATAAATGATTATGTAGTAAATGTTTTCCTATCAAACGATTCTAACGATTATTCCGTATACACGTATATATTGTTCTTATTTCAAACTATTCGTTTTCTATTTTATTTTAATTTATTAAGAATTTATTCTTATGGATTATGCATTTATTCATGTGTTAAATTGAATTTGTATTGCATAAAAGATCTCATAAAGTTTGTAATATTTATTTACGATCAATTTTAGTGACTCTGGGGAATTTTAACAAGCAATTGTCCAAAAGTTTATAGTGTGATTCATGTAAATGGGGCTTAAGCTTGAAAGGGTACCTTAAGGCAGCCATGTTCTCTAGGCTTATGTCTATTACTTTAAGAACGCGTGTTCGGATCAGCTGAGTGTTTGTTGTGACAGTTAATTTAAAGAGTGATTGTTATATTATAATGTTGTTTTCAGATGCTGTGGACTTCTAGCAATGAAGATGGAAAATCGAAAAATTTATGCGGGTGGAATATAGCGGTGATTATACCGTCAGACGTGACAGTACAGAAGGACGATGCAACAATGGCGACGATCCCGTTTTTGTGGCAGCACGGGGCCGTGATGGTGGAGCCAAAACGTTGTGCCGGTATAGTCCCGTGGCAAGCGAGCTTGTCAATGCTCACATACATCGTTGAGCCGTCAGGTTTACGAACGATAGCCTTGCAACCACTATGTATTCTTACGATTCGATTCGCCTTTCTAGAAAACTAAACCGACTTCGTCTCACTGAAGAGAACGATGATACTTCGACTTATCTCAACAAGCGCCCGGAAACGAATTCTCTCTGCAGCGATCGGCACGCTCGTGGACGCACGCTTCGCGCCCGGAACCAATGCCTCTTCCGGCGATCGGCACGCCTGTGTGATCAAGTCCAGTTGCGCCACGCTCTCAGCGCTGAAATATTGTTTTGAAACATGGCTGACACTGAACGCGCGGATCGCTCAAAATGATACAAGTCCTGCTATCTACCTTATCTCAAATGCATTAGTATTATGATAAACGCAACAGAGGGCAGCTAATATACAGTCTCTCTTTGTCTCTCACTATATTTCACTGAATCTACTTTCGCTTCAAACACACTTTATTTTATTGTTGTAAATATTTCGTAAATAAACAATTGCAGAAATAAAAGTTATTATCATTTTTCGTAGGTGTACTGATGCAGAGTTTACGTGCGCGGTCAGAATTCGTGTTTACCCGAACGAGTTTTCATCCACATAATTGTTTTATCCACATAATTGCCAATTATATGGCACAACTCCCATGCTAAACCGTTATACCGGGTGTCTTTCCCTTTGGAATTTTTTGTAGCCTCAACCAGAGGAGTGACGAGGTTTTGACTTATACAAAAGTTGTTATGCATAACCTGGGGCACATGTTAACGGCTATTATTAGTGTGGTTAATTATTTATTTATAATTGTTTATAAAAACAAGTTGCAAAATTGAACAATCTTGTAGTAAGTATTTTTTCATTAAGTTGATCGATTTTTCAAGGTGATTTTGATGACGTAGTTAGTAAAATGGTATTGATATAATTTTAATTGTTTATAACAATTGTTTTTAAAAAATATTAATAAGATAATAGTTATTTCAATGTGGTGTTTTTTCATAAATGTAAGAGAATGTATTTCTATAATTGTTTTATCTCCGTCTATTTGTTTTCATTTTTATTTTAATTTATTAAGAGTCTATATGGCTATCCTTGTTTTACTCTCTGTGAACTGGTATTAAACTATTCTCGTCTTTCATGAAGTGAGCGTTCAATTTTTAATCTCGTTTATTAGTTCCATTAATTTAAATAGAAAATCGGCGTTAACGCTACTGGTGTTTAGGAACATGACAGATTCTATTTTTATCATAATAATTAAGTGTCAAAATTTTCGTTCAAAAATGAAATTTTTTTATCTTAAAATGTATAAAAGACTAAAATATTAATGTAAAAGTGATTTGGCTTTTCTAAGTTTAAAAGGTAAGAAATTCAAAATGGCGGACGTGAAACTTTAATAATTTATAACTCGAGAACGGTAAGAGATAAAAAGATGGGGTTTCTTTTATTGTGTTCAGACAATTAAGGGCATTATTTTAGGTTGTTTAAAATTTTTATGTTTTATGGATTTCCGTAATTTTTAATTATATCTCGGAATTAAGAAGAGATATGATGTGAAGATTTTTGTGAAATTACTTGACATGCTTTGCTGAGTGTCTGCAGTGATTTTATTCATCATCTTTAATAATAATTTTATGGTAAATTTTATTGTTAATTAGTTTATTTTGAGAGATACAATAATGGTTTATAACCAAAAGTTGTTTGACTAAAATCACCCAAAAAAACACCAAAAAATAATAGCGTAATTTTGGATACCCCAATGGCGTTTACACCATTTGAGCGTCAACGCCAAGAAAAACACTCAAAAAAACACCAAAATAATAATAGCGTAATTTCGGATCCCCAAATGGCGTTTACACCATTTGGGGATCCGAAATTACACTATTATTTTTTGGTGTTTTTTGGTGTTTTTTTGGGTGCTATTTAGGGTGTTTTTTTCGTAAAGGACATTCTTGCAGCTCTACAAACTGTTACAGCAGTATATACAGCATTATAAAACCTCCGAAATTTGGAAACTGCACCGTTACTGATCAACCGACATTACACATTCTCGTTTCGTTGGAAAACCTGAAGGCTGCTTACGGACAGAAATATAAACCACAAAGCGCTAAATTTCTACGGAAAATTAGAAATAAATTAGACAAAATTATACAACATGACGATTGGGTAGCTGATGACATTTTCGAAGGTTATTCCGATAATGATGATTCCCACTCCCCGATCCTTGACTGCATAAGATATTATGTGACAGGTTTTTTGGCCTAACTTTCATTTTTTTTTAAACTGAACATCTTAACTATACTGCGTTCACGGAGAGAACGACCATGTTTTCGTCCCATTCGGTCAAATCTCGCCTAACGGAATGCCGGTTTTGCCCCCTTTACGCCACCAAACGGGTGCAAATTGCAGGCCAGATCCAGCTACAGTCAGCAAAAGGAGTCAAGTCCCCTTACCTGGTCGCCATTCTGTCCAAAATTGTGCAAGCGTGGTCGGTCTCCGTGAATGCAGTATACTTAACATCTTAAGGATGTATGTCAGCTATATATAGTATAATTTTGTTTTCTTGATTAAACAGTGTACAACTAATCTCAGAAATTATTCATAAACAACATGGTATCATTGGGACAAAAAAAGCGTAAAAATCGCAATTTTGTTCCATTTTTGTACTTGATATTATTTTTGTTTAAATAAATCATTAAAAAATTGAAAAAATATATATAACCACAAAATTTTAAAAAACCGTAATTGCAATTCTTGATGTCATAAAAATGTATCATAAAAATTTTATTCATTTTTACCGTACATAAGCAGAGATGCATATTATGATATTTACATGGAAAGTATATCTATATATATACCATTTCTGTAACTTTTAAAGCAAATATCTCAGAAACGGGTCGGACAATTGATTGCAAATTTAACACAGGTTTTTGGGATATATAAGTGCACAATCTCTGTAAATTTCAGCTTTATCTTGTTATTTTGACATAAGCGACATCCTTAACATACGTGGGTATCTTTGTGTTATATCAACACCATTTCTTGAATCAGTTTGATTATGAATTCCTTTTTGATGCATGCATTACTTTTATACATTAAGATCGTAGAATGCAACGTTTGTATTTACAGATAATGTTACGTACGGAAATTTTATACTAAATTTCGGACGACACGTTGAAAATTCGAACGCTTAGACGACGCACGCTAGCCTCGGAGTTCCGAGGGTACGTTCAGTTTCCTGTAAATGTTTATCTTATCGGACGACCCTTGGAGGGCTGCGGGCCAGATGGGGCCCAAAACTACGTTTCTAAAATGTTCTAGAAGCTTCTATAATACCTCCCCCCTTAAGACGCGTAGGAAAAGAGCGGGAATCTTGCGCGGGAGATTCCAGTCTTTTTCGGGTATAAATAGGGCGGAAAAACGCCGCGAAGAGTCAGATAGTTCCGAGCTTCAATTCCTTACACATATATTTCTTCGGCTCTAGCATTTCAATTGCTCAGCCACATAGTCCTTCGGCTCTAGCACTCCGATTGCTCAGCCACATACTCCTTCGGCTCTAGCATTTCAATTGCTCAGCCATTCCTAAACCTCACTCAATTCCAGACAGTCAGTTTCTACATCTGACTGTACTTCTTAATACGAGCATTCGCGCTCGATCTTGCGACTTAGTCCCCGTATTTTAAGACCGCGCCTCACGCATAACTTACTTGTATTAAACTTTAAAAATAAAGGTAAGATAAGTTTGAAAAAGAATAAGCTCGAAATCTAGAATCTCATCTTGTGTCAAATTCTTAATCGATCACTTCTAAGATTCGACTTGTAGTTGTCGCTGACATAGTGCGTGGCGATTGGTCCTGAGCGCTGACAAAGAGTGTGGCGAGCAGGTACCTTTGCTGCCGAAAGCGTGGCGATTACGGGGTTGATCCTTAGAATCACTATTAATTCCCGAAAGTGAATTTGGCCTTTACGCTGCCGATCTGAGCGCTGACGAAGAGTTTGAGCGCTGACGAAGAGTGTGGCGAGCTATAAAATTCATTTTCGAGGATCCGGGTTAGATGACGAAAAAGGGAGGCAAACGAACTTAAATCAAAAGAATTAGGTTCCAGATTAAACAAACAGTCATTTCTAATCAAGATCCTCTCCCCTTCCTCCGACAATTGCAACAATTAGAAAACGCACCTCTATTTAAACCTGTTCCTGTCGACTTCGATTACCCTCATTTTAATTAGATAAACAAAAGTGATTCTCGTTACAAAGTTTATAAACTTAGATATCTTTTTGGTCCCGAATAACAACAACAATAATAATATTCTTCACACGACTTGTCCAAATCCCTGGTAAATTGCTTAAATGCATTGACTAAAAAACGAACGAACAATAACAGTCAGAACGTGACAATAACATGCATGTCAAAAATCGGGACATAAAACGTCTAAAACACATCTTTTAGACATCTTTTAAACGTTCTTACGAAATGATGGCTAAAAAGACATCTTATGTCCTGATTTTGAACATGGTACTGTCAGTATTTAGTAGTATTTAGTGGCAATTTGACTAATAGAATATTGTTTGCTAACACATTGTTTATGATTTTCACAGGTTATTTATGCAAGCAGGTATTAAAGATTTACAATTCTTGCACCACTTGTGTAGAAGCTATAAGATTAGATTCTTTGCATGAATCTTCGGTGTCAGAATTGGTCGACATTAAATCAAGAGGTGGACTAATACACTTAAATTTACGATTTTTTAAACTAATTTGGGTAAATATGCAGAATTGTGGCTTCCTCACCAATTTCGTTGAACTTAGGCTTAATTGATGTGTTTTTGCGTGAAACGAAAGAATCTGGCAGAAAAAGTGTCGCTCTGCCCCGCGAAGCGAGATATTAACAGTTGAAGTTGATGACTATCAGGTTATGAGACCTGTCATATCGACGAGATGTAGCGACTACGAACATGCCCTGTGGCCATATGCGCATGCTCAGTGGCCGCACGCGCATGCAAGAGGTCACGTGACAACTGTTCGGTTTACGGAAAAAAAATTTGGTTGAATTAATTGGAAATCTGGTTGAAACAATCTGACTGTCTGGTGAGAAATGAACGATCCATAATTTTTATTAAAATAACCAGACAAATTTAGTTAGTCGCATTCTGGTTGAAGTAACCGGACAAATTGGATTGTAACAACAAAACGTTTGATTGTAATACGATGACAATATCTCATTAAGATATTCCTTTCACGGAGGAGCGTATTTTGTAGGCGCTTAAGCAGGGCCTCTGCAAACTCTTGTATATTGCATTAAACTTATATAAAATCAAGTTAAAATTGATTATTATGTTTAATTATAAGAAAAAAGTGAAAATATTATGTGTATTTATAAATTTTTCATTTTTCGGTAAATTTTACTGTCAGAACAATATAGCAACGCTGCGCTTTTCAGGGCGCCGATTGTAAAATGTAAAGTTGATAACAATAAAGTGTCAATGTAAGTGTCAATTTTATTAATCAAAGAATATTGTGACATTTTCTTTTTATCAAAGAGAGATTTTATAATAATAATGAGTGATAAGAAACATAAAGTGAGGAGTAATGTGGGCAAAATAAGGGACAATTTGTGAATACAAAAGTTGATAATAAACTGTACGTGATGAACTGAAGTGTGACATAAACGCACAGCTTGCAGCGTTGCCAAATAATTCCTTGAAAGTTGCCATTAAAATATTCATATAAAAATATTCATATATAAACCACATTTTAAGTCAACTTTTAACATAAATATTTTGTTTAAATATTCGGTGACTCTGTATTTTTATCGGCACTATCGAAAGCATAGAGTTTAGCGGATATATAGCGCAGTTAATATTTAATATCTTAAAATATTTGATAAACAAATTATTACATTGAAATGTGGAAAATAGACTTTTTTGATAACGTCACATAAAATATCGAATTTTCAAAGTCATAATTCTTCTTTATATGTTCGGTAATGTGGTTTAATTTTTTTCTGGCGTAAAGATATGCATTTTAACTTTCTCGTACCAAAAAATCAGTTAATTCTTAAGACTTTGGTGTCATGAAAGGAATACCTTAATGTAACCAGACTTTTTGTTCGATGAACAACTGCAATCTGGCTCATTTATCCAAATAGTAAGGTTAATATAATTTTATGCATTATTGCTTTACGTTTATTTTCTACTTGCATTAAACGAATAATACAACCTTATTAATGTATATAAATATATATATTAAATAAGGTTGTATTATTCCTGTCAGGGTAAAATAAAAGATTACGTATATATGATAAAATTACTAAAATAAACACAATGTATTCCTTTCGACAACAATTGGCAATCAATA
>NW_020225428.1:0-5369 GCF_003070985.1 Temnothorax curvispinosus
TACATACTTCCGGACATTTTCTATTAATATGATTTCTTGACATTTTGAAACATTCTAAATTTATTTTCATTTAAATCTCGAAAAAATTTTTTTTTACTATCACAAAGCTTCCTTTACGAGGAAGCAAAAAGAAAAGAGTATTAGTTTTAAGGTCACTTTACACGATTTATAATTCACGACAGTTTGTGACAAAATTGCATATATAAAAAAACATTCAAAAAATTAGAGGTACATGTAAAAAAATACATACATATACAGACATATGTATACATCATACATGCATTAATTATATATTTTCAAATGTTTTCTTATAGATTACAAAATACAAAACATAACAAATAGAATTATATAATTCTTCTGTCGTGAATTATAGATTGTCTAAAGACTCTAAAGTAACCTTTACACTAGAAATACCAAATAATTTTCTACCGTTTCAATTTTTAAAAGTAATGTTACATTAATCATGTTAAAGACTGAATAAATCAAATAATTTTTTTATTACAATATAAATTTTCTACTTTAAAAAACAGAATATTAAAAAATAAAAACGGTCGAAAATAGCTTTTGGTATTTCTAGTGTTAAATTGGAAAAAGTGCACATGTTTTACTTAATATAATACTGTGCCTATGAACTTTTTGCCAACTTCTTTTTGTTAAGTGCTATAACTCTTTCACAATTTTTAACATTTTTACAATTTTCGAACGTCAACCGGTGGGGAATACATTTAAATTTAATACCCTTTTTGCGTTTTTCATTTCAGGCACGCCGTACAGGAGCTACTGCCTACATTGTAGTCGAGCGCGCGTGCGAAGAGATGACTCATAACTCCTATACATTTTTTAATATTTTTTCATATAAAAAATACTGTAAATGCACCTAAACATGTACTTCAATATCTTATACACCATGAACCTGATTGGCCTACCACTTCGTCACAAATAAATCCTGAAATTGATCCTCCGCAATCCTCCGCCAGACTGATGTACTACCCTTTTAAAAGACTGTCATTCAAAAGCGTACATTACGTACGAAATACGTACATTACGTCCGTACATTCAACGTACGTTGAATACTTCGTCAAATAATAATTTATTTTTCTCCTTACCAATGACTATTTTTAACATTTTATAACTATTTTTAACGTTTTTAACATTTTTAACATATTGTAATACAGACCGTAGCTGTGTTCCGCGAAATTGACTGCCAGTGCTGAAAATCTATAATACATGTGACGCGACCTATACATTTTTAGTACTGGCAGTTTCGGAACACGACCAAGAGTGACATAATTTATATTATATTATTTATTATATTTCTTTATTATATAAATACATAAAATATACAAATATAATATATAATTAGACTTAGCTTTATATGCGATCAAAATTATGGACCTTTGATCGCGTATAAAGCTGGGTCTAATCAAATAAATCTTAAAAAATTATATATAAAATAGGGGTAAAAAAGACTAAAAAATATAATAAAATTAGAAATAGATCGATATCTCCAAATTTGCGGAAGTTAGAGCAACCACGAACATTTCTAAAAAAATTCAAAATTTTTTTTAAAAAAAACCTCATTGCCAAATTCAATACCAACCTTCCTTGAATAATACTCTATCGATTAAAAAAAAAACATCTCAATATCTCAAAAATTAGGGAAGTTAGAGCATATACGGACAACAAAAGCATACATACACACGAACATTTTTTTTAGGCGATATTTCGACGTTTTACAACAATCTGAACATATTGGCAGAAAAAACTCAAAAACCAATCTCTTCGTTGGTTTCTTCTACCCCTATTTTATATATAATTTTTTTAAATTTGGTTGACTAAACCCAACTTTATACGCAATCGAAGGTTCATATACGAAATTCACGAAAACAAAGCTTCCTCTATGAGGAAGCAATAATATATGTATAAAAAAGCAATATAAAGAATAAAATGAATAATAAAATAAAAAAAATTATATAATATTGTTTTGGAATTTATAATAAAAATATGATGTAAAACATCATTCATAATTTGTATGGAAATAAATATAAAGTATTATGTGTGGAACTTGTATTAAAACTAGCTGGTTACCCGGGGCTTCGCCCCGGCGTCTTTTTTATAACTTTATTATATCTAGCTAATCTTATATCCACCAATATATGATTCATAAACACATATTGTCAATTGTAACTTTTTTACATCGCCCATGATCCTCACCAAATTTAATAACAACCTTCCTTAAATGATACTCAATCCATCAAATAACTTATACATTTTTTAGACATAAATCGGCAACCCCTTCACCGATTCTCGCCAAATTCAATACCACCAACCTATCTTTAATGATACTTTATCTATAAAAAAATTAGCTCGATATCTCAAAATTTACGGAAATTAGAGCAATCACGTAGATTTTTTTTAGACAGAAATCGGTAACCTCTTTATTATTAACAATTTTTTTAATTCTATTATATTCCTCAATTTTTCTACCCCTATTTCATATATAATACTTTAAGATTTGGTTGATTAATTTTTAAGAATAACGTTCAAACATACCCGTAAGAATTTTATATATTAGTACAGCATTCTCGAAAAGTTAGACAAATTTTGGCCGGTTTCCAGTAAATCGGTCCATTAATAAATGAGTAGTTCGCAGTCAGACAGACAGACAGACATTAGGAAAATTTTAAAACCGATATCCTAAAAAATCGGTGATGATGCGGTTCTCAAAATACGTCTACGGTCTAATTAAGTTAGAGTATCATAAGATAGTATATACCAAATTTGGTTGTTCTAATTTGAAAACTGTAGATTTGCATAGCGGCAAACATACATTCATTTATATAGAGATAGAGATAGGGATAAAAATATGAATTTATTACAATTATATGTATTTCTTGTGCTAATAATATAATAATTTGTAACAACCCAGATAGCACAGCTGATCTTTATGAATTCAAAAAGATCTGAATCTGATCTTTATGAATTCATAAAAATCAACTGTGCTATCTGGGAAAGTATAATCGCTTATCCATTTTTATATTAGTAAGCTCAATTTTTTTTAAACGTATGGATACAAATTTAGTAGCTTCGGTCACTGCTTTTTCTATATACGTCCCAAAATCTTGTGACACATATAGATTTCATACTGGCAATTAACATGGATTTGAATAGGTCTTTGATTTGCATTAAAAATTTGTAGAACAACGTCCATCCAGATTTGTGCATTGAATGCATTAGAAACCATCTCTTATATAGTTCCTAATAACTTTTTTCGTTTTTTTGTTGCTTGCCTATTTATTTCCATACAAATAAAATAAATGATGTTTTACATCATTATTATTTATACATCATATTCCAAAAAAAAAATAATTTAAGGTGCAAGAGATGCAGTATCTCTTTACATACATTATAATTAGTATGCAGGAAATAAATAAAAACATAGATGAATTTTGTGTTTTGCTAATATATTTATAGAAAATCCACAATAAACTTGAATGATTTATCAAAATGATTTTATATCAGCGGTGCACACGTAGTTTTGTTGTTAAGATTTTGCAGCAAATATTGAGATCCTGATGTATTTAAAAATTAGATGGATAATAATGTTGATTACACTCCGTTTTTTGTTCTTTTTTTTAATAAACAGAATAATAAATTTCTTTCGCCAGTATATAGAATAACAATTAAAGTAATTTAGATCGACCGTGACTGGCAATATATAACGTCTTTTCGATGTGAACATTGAAAAACTGTGAGCCAACTTGGTTTGTCGGATTCACACAGCACTTTTTCGGCTCAATCATCGAGACATTATTAATTTTGACCATGGTTTTGGTCAGTTGATGTAATTTCTAAATTAAATAGTTTTTTAAATTTTATTGCGAAAAATATTACCCCAGCCAGGGTTTGAACCTGGAACCTTCCCATACGGGAGGTTCCAGGTGATGTTTCTAATTCTCATTTATTTCTGATATTGTCGTATTTTAGAGAGTGACTATAGAAACTATAGCAAGTAAAAAAGTCGTTATTTTATTTTTCTTTAAATTTTTTCCAATACAGAACTGCCTAATTGCGTAGTTTTGTAATAAAATTATTTTAAAAATTATTTGACGAAAAATTGTCACATTATTTGCATGAGTGCATCTGTTCCTGCAATCTATGATGAAATTATAAGTCCAAAAAACGGAGTGTTTAATCAACATTATTATCCATCTAATTTTTAAATACATCAGAATCTCAATATTTGCTGCAAAATTTTAACAACAAAAGTACGTGTGCACCGCTGATATAAAATTATTTTGATAAATCATTCTAGTTTATTGTGGATTTTCTAAATACATCAGCAAAACACAAAATTCATCTAAAGCGGGTGCTTGTTAGCCTTGGTACGTTACTGCCTTCTGCTACGGACGGCCAAAAAGCATTTTCAGGCCGTATTGCTAAAGCGGGGAGCACGCGGCAACGCCGCACAGACGCGGCAACGCCGCAGTCTTAGCATATGTCTCTCTACCGTGCGTCCGCGTGAGCAGTTCAATGGTGTGTGTGCGTATTCACACATAAAACCTAGAAGTTAGTTTCTCGACGTTGGCGACACTGAAACGAAGTTTCGTATTGTCACCGCGCGAGGTCTCCAACATCAATTCGGAGTTCGGCCGTGACTCCTGTCGACCCTTAACGCACCTACGGCAATACCGAGTTCCCGACACCGCGGACATACACGAACAAATATACATACATTCATACACTTACACAGTTTCGAGTAGATTCGGTTTTGCTACTATGACCACATGGGCTACCCCCACGGTCTTTCCTTTATTTGAATAAAAAAAAAAAAAAAAAAAAAAAAAGAATTCAAATGTTTAAAGAGCCGGGGGTATGGGTTTCCGTTATCCGATCAAGCTGAACTTTGGCAGGGATTATTTTTTTGTGAATTGGAAATATTTTGGGGGGGTGGCGCAAAAAAATTTTTTTTGTCGAGTAAATAATGGCCTAGTTTACACCGATCACTTGATACGCGTATTAAATAGTAAATAACTAGTAAATAAGTCTGATTATTGGCTGATCAGTTCAAATATACTATATGATACGCGTATCAAGAGATTGGTGTAAACTAGGCCAATAAGGACCACTCTAATATATATATACTTGGCGTGAGACGCTACCGCGTCTTTTGATAAGGTCATCTCGTTCGATAATAAAATCTCAATTAGAATTCGGATATTTCTTTTACTTCGCGGTGTTTTCGGGACACTGTGGCTGGATTCGGGGAGCGCGCTATTAGCGCTATTGCATCATTCTGTCTTTATCGCTCATCAGGTGTAAAACAAGGATAGAACAAGCAAATAGCGCTAATAGCGCGCTCCCCGAAT
>NW_020225429.1:0-6384 GCF_003070985.1 Temnothorax curvispinosus
CGACCCGTGATATCAAGGATTTATAGGGTGTTTCTGAAGTACTGTTCATTATTTTAGAAGTTGATTTGTGAGGTCATTTTATGAAGAAAAGTTTATATGAACATATGGTCTCTAAGGTCTCATTTTGAAGACACAAAGTACTAAAAATTCTATAAAGTTACCATTTTTTTAAATAGCTTTGAAACGAAACAAGGTTTAAAAAAATTAATTTTTTGTGTCCAATTTTTTTTTAAATATTGATATCAAATTTAGTACAAGTTGTGACGTGACAAGTCGCGTCCGCCACCCGAACAGGCTCAGCCGAGGGGAAAATCGAAGGTGCTTCCTTGCTCGGAGCGGGGGAGGGCAATTGCGCCGCTGCGGCGGATTCATTACCAATTTTTTCACAACACCTCCACTGAAAGTTCGACTTTCCATGCCTGTAGAGAGGGACGAAAGTGGCCAATTTCACGCCAGGGCTTACTTTCCTCCCTAGGGAAGAAAATTGGTTACTTTCCGCGCGCTATGCCGGGTGGAAAGTATCAATTTTCTTCCCTAGGGAGGAAAGTAAGCCCTGGCGTAAAATTGGCCACTCTCGCCTCTTTCTAGGCATAGAAGTCAAACTTTCCATAAAGGTATTGTGAAAAATATCGTGTGCACCTCGGGTCGAAAGCTTTTTCAGACTCGTGTGATTTGCCACCCTCGTCTTCGGCTCAGGTGGCAAACTTCACACTTGTCTGAAAAACGCTACTTTCGCCTCTTGGTGCACAATATACTATTAGATTATTTTAAGGGGATTGCCGGTTTGGTGGGCGGACTGTAATGTAACGACCTTGAGTCGCCACGAGAGGACAAACGGAAGACGCACTCAAGGAGACGGCTGAGGGACATGACCGTCGGTCGGGTCACGCCCGGACTTTCTCGCAAGCGCAATATCGGAGGCCACCGTACAACAGACGACCCTGAGCTCGGCCGCCGCAGAGGAAACCGAGAAACCCCAAGGGACGCTCTGAAAAAGTGAAACAGGGTACGACGTCACAGCCCAGGGAATGTGCACGACCCTCTGGCTGCCACCCCGAGGGTAGGTGTGGCCATGGCCCGGCCAGCCTGGTCCACGTAACGCCGGCCCGGACAGCCGAATTATTTGAAAAGACCGCGGCCGAGACGGGGTTAGTATGAGCCGCGCCTCAGGATAGGGCGCTAGGCCTTCATGACATCGCGCCCGGATCGGCGAGCATTGCCAGCGGCACTTGCGCCACTGCGCAAGCGCGAGGAACCGGCGTGATCCCGGCATTCCCGGAAACCCATTGTCCCGTCACTGTTGTGCCGGACGGGAAGACGGAAGCATCGCCGATAGCCGTTCCGGATCGCCTGCCCCGAAGGACATGTTCTCGTAAGGTCACCACTCTGGCGTCCCCGCGTAAGTGAGGGTTTGTTCTAGGCGATGGCCCGGGTCTATGAGTATTTGGAAATATAATTTTGAAATTTTCGCGTGTGATTTATGGAATTTCGGTGCCATACAAAGTGCGTGCCGTATTGAATTTCGGTTGGCTTAGTTATTGAAGTGACTTTGTTTTGGTTTGCCTGCCGTTATTATTTGAAAGCCTCGTGTTTTTCTTGTATTTCTTTCGGCGGATTCCTGAGTGTTTGTCACGAGTGGAATGTTGTTGACTTCGGCACACTTCACCCCTCTGATCGACTTTGAAAGCCCTTAGTCTTTGCGTGCGTTCCTTTAATTGAGCTAGGCTTTCGGTATTGTTTTTTTCTCTTTTGTGACTGGCATATGTTGACGTTCGCGTGGATTATTCCGGAAGATTGAAAATCGCGAAATCGGATATCTTTGTGCGTTGCTTTGCCAAGTCGCGTTTCATGAAATACTTTGATTCCTTAAGCTTGGCAAACCTCAGTTGCGATTAACGAACTCTAGCGCGTGAGGGTGCGACATAGCGTCGAAACCGCGATATGCCGATAGCTCACCTCACCGCTGGATCGATAAAAATTATCACTGGTTCAGGCGCGTCAACAATTAGAGAATCGCGGCTTAAAGACTTGCGGTATCTTGCCTACATTGCGCGCGCGCCTCATACGTTATGAAGAGGCGAAGTTACAAGGCATAGACCCTCCACCTTCGTCCGCGATGGACGCCGAGGCTATCGGTCCATGGGATGCCGTTGAACCCGAGGGAACTGCCTTCGGGGGGACCTCATCCTGGTTTAGGAGCGTGGGCCTTGCTATCAGGTCATAGTGAACCGCGTGCGGAAAATTTTTTAGAGACGAATTACAATATCGCGCTACCTCCATGCGTAGGGTTCATACTCTTGAGGATCTAGCCACACGTATGTCTACTATCTAGCGAAACCACTGCCAAGGGAACGGGCTTGGAAAAATTAGCGGGGAAAAAAGATCCTATTGAGCTTGACTCTAGTCTGGCACAGGTGGCCGTCAGTCAAAAGGCGGGAAAACGGAAAAAGACTTCGAAGGCCGCTTCGATTGCTGCCGCACAGCAACCACCGCAACCGCCAGCGCGTCAACCCCTCAGTTCGGGACAAGTACCGCCGACTCCGGGATGAAGTGCTGGAATTGCGAAAAAGTCGGACATTGTGCACGCGAGTGCAAGAAAGCTCGTTAGATGCATTGCTATCGTTGCGGGAAGCGCGGATTTACGTCGAGAACTTGCCCAACGTGTTCGGGAAACGCGGAAGGGAGTTCGTAGGACGGGTCCCTACAGCCCCGAGTTTCGAGAACGAGGCCCGAACCGCGGATCCCCCTGCGGAGACGTTGCCTGAATAGTACGTTACCTTTGAGCCGTCCGAGTTGCCTCCGCTGCAATATCTCAAGATTCGCGTAGGCGGTTGCCCTATATTGGCTTTCATATATTCCGGATCGAGTCGTACCGGTCGTGAAGGGATGGAGATAATACAAAGATTGGGCTTTAGGGGCCGTTTTGATGCAAGTGTATATAAATCCACGGTAATGCACAGAGCGCTTAATGAATGTGCCCTCAATCACAGTCATTAACGCTACTCAATTTATCCATAAATAAGATATTCGAATTTTCGCTTACTCGGGGGTATCGAGGATATTAATGATTATATTATTACTATATATAGCATGTATAAAAATTGCGAATTTCACGAATAATGGTTAAACATTATGTCACAGCGTATTTTTTAATATTGATATGTGGAAAATTTTATTTATTCACTTAAGGCGCAACTTTGTGATTACTATATAATAGAGTTTAAGCGTTTCTTGGAAATTAAGCAGTAAAATGCGATTCATCGCGAACATTGCTTCCGTCGTTCGCCACAAAACGGCTTTGTAACTCAACAAGTCTTTTCACGACCTGGAAAAAATGAGTAGTCTAATTATCTCAGCACCGAGATCCTTCGCCTTCGACCTCGAGAAGTCCAATTCGACCTTTGCGACAGCCATTGTTCAAAATGATGTCTTCGTGTTACTCATTACTCGCGTTACTCAGCGTTACACATTACGTAACGCTGTCGTAGGCGTTAGCGCATTTTAATTCATTTGTTTCGCAAGAGGGTCGGTTTGCCTCCCTTAAAATTTCTCTTCATAAATTTTTCTACGTCTTTCGTGAAACATTGAAGAGCATTCTTGAGTAGCGACATCCATGGGTCCTTAATCTTTAGAAGACGGGCAATTTTTTTCACGATTTTTTGTAATTTTTATGTGTTAAAATGTTATACTACGAAAAATAAGCGACTCGCGTGGAGCCTAAAAATAGGCTTCCCGTCCTCCCCAGGTTAAGACCTTCCGACCTCAAATCTGGCGTAGCTGTAGCTATCTTGAGGGCCTACAGGGAAACCTCACACGGTCGTTATGGCGAAGTCAAGGACCCGCGTTGGATCTTCCCTGTCACTCGTAAAGATGACCTTCTTTTCCCTCTTTCTTCTCTTCACTTTCACCCTTAGCTCTTGTCCGTGCTGTTCTCCACCGGGATTACTCTCGTTGAAATTTATTTATAATCTACAATGTTTCAGCTGGAAGAAAGGAATAATGTCTTTTGGGGAATCGTGCCACAAATATAAATTGAAAAAAATCTTTGCTTTTTAACCGGTTATTAACTCAGATCACGCTCATTTTGACGGTCCTTTTACTCTTGAGAGCAGTTCTGGATAGTAAGATTCTACGGATAATAATTCTTAGTTACACCCAGTTTCTTTTCTACGGACAGTCGTTCTCGAGAGTAAAAGCTCTTACGTCGAACGAAAAGTGATCATTTCATTAAAGCGACGGACGGCGCACAGTGGGATGAAATGCAAATCTAGATGGACAAAACTAGAAAAAATCAATATTTTTAAATAAATCAAATAACATAGTAAAGTATTATTTATACTTGTATAATGCAGATTCTATCATAATAAGGCCGGTAAAATATTCTGATGTTGTTATAACAAAGCCCATAATAACAGTTTCTCAGAGCAACTAGTTATTGGAGAATTATATTGTGTCTCTACATAATTATAAAAGTATATTATTGCAATTAAATTGTAATATTTTTGTGTTTATTTAAGGACGTTTTCCGGAAAATCGATTTTATCTAGATTTTTTTGAAACTGTGAATGTACGTTAATTTAGGTGTGCTTTATGCGATGGTATAAATTTCAATACCTCTTGCGGTATTAAAAATCGAGATATTGAGTTTTAAAGTTTCAACTTTTAACATGAAATTCCTATTCCGAGCTGTTGTAAAAGAGACATTTTAATGAATTGTGAAAAAAGTTGTCTCTAGATTTTTTTGAAAAATTAGTATATAATGCTCCATAAAAATAGAAATAATATGCGATAAGTGTCAATACCCGTTGCGGTACTCGTTTTCGAGAAATACTTGTGTAAAGTACGCGATTTAATGAATTTTTCGCTCGGTTCAGAGTGACAGAAGAGGAGAGGCGTCAGTTACTTGGCAACGCCGCATGAGTTCTCACGCGTGAAGTTAACTTCTTATTTTTTAGATGTTTATTATATGTAATATTTTGTATATAAACATCTTTTTAAGCACGAATACAAGTTGAGCACGACTGGAGCCGGAGAACGTCCTTAAAAGGTTAAATTACGTTCTTTCAGTTATGTGTTTTATTTTAATTCTTGTATGTTCAAAGAAATTTAATGAAAAGTAAGTATTACTTTTTATTGTGTAATTAGTATACATTATTGAGTAGAAAAAGCTTCATCCGGCTTCATCCAAAATAATCAAACCATAATTAGATTTTTTGTAGTACATATTTTAAGCACTGTGTAAAATGATGTGCTATTTTTTGCAACTTTTGCAAATATTCTATCTTCTAACAGCTTTTTCTACTTGTTATAACAACATCAGAATATTTTACCGGCCTTATGATATAATCTGCATTATACAAGTATAAATAATACTTCACTATGTTACTTAATTTATTAAAAAATATTGATTTTTTCTAGTTTTGTTCAGCTAGATTTGCATTTCATCCCACTGTGCGGCGGGTGAAAGCATCGATAATGATAACCGAGATAAAATCGTACGAATTTCCGCGAGGTGGAAATTTTCTACGATCTTACCAGTCGGTCTATGACGTGACATTAAAATCACCATTTGAATATTAATGACTTCGGAATCGTTACACTCTCGTCTCTCTCGAGTGTTTTTTATTACGGCGAATATAGAAATGAAAGAAATACTCGGCTCCCTCTTTGGGTTGTTAAACCGCTTAATTATATAACAGCATTCTCTCATTACGCTCGCGCGACACCGCGCCTCGGCTTCGGATCGCTCTAATATTATTTCTTTCGCAGGGTGAAAATAAACCCCGGCCATGCTCCGATTGGTCCTTTCGCGTACTCAACAGGTGTTTTCTCGACTTTTAATCTTCCTTAATGAGTATTTTATCGTTCCTAATGAGAACGTGATGAGAGCGATCTGATTCTCTTGAGCATCGCGATCAACGACGAATTTCTTCATTTTCAATAGAGCAATCATTCGTACGCATTTTGATTAGTGGAACAAAATCTTAATTTTTCTACGACTTCAATAATCGTCCAGATATACTGGAATGAAGAAGAACTATACACTTATTAACTTGTTATATATTTTATTCGCGTTTTTTTATTTACATTAACGTAATAATTTTATCTCAAATTTGTTAAAGTGGATGAGAAGATCAAAGGCAAACATGCGTATGAATCGGTTTCTAAACACAGTTATTACAAAGAGAGACATGTCGTCCGTTTCTTCACCGAGCGGCTGAGAAATCTGCCTGATTGGCTCCCTAACAATCATAACTGTAACCGCGCGTTAGTAATCGTACGATGAGTTGCGAAGCCGCTTAGCGTCTTTATCGTCTAAGCGGAACGTAGAGGCAGAAACGGGAAGCTCGAGAGGATGAGGAGGGAGAGAGAGGGAAAGCAAAG
>NW_020225430.1:0-7559 GCF_003070985.1 Temnothorax curvispinosus
ATCCAGGTCAATAATGATTGAAGTACAATACACTATTATAACATATCGAATTCTAAACATGATCTTTCCTTTCAGAAATTATATTCTTATTCGACTCCTCCCTCAAAATTATATTTTTATTCGACGTTCTATGCTGAAACATTACTTGAACTTAGTAGTTTGATTGGTAAAAGAAAGATTAAATATCTGATAAAAAGTAACAAAGAAAACCTTCAATCATAAATGACAACAATTCAATATAATCCTTTACTGCATTGTTCTTGTATGATTTATGTTCTTTGCATATGTTTATGACTGTTTATTATATTGTGCATTAATTTGATTTCGTTTAAATTACTTTGACATTGTCTAATTGAGATAAACATTAATTGCTGCATTCCTGCACAACCGAATGTAATACTTTGATTTTGTTATAAAATGATATAAACATTGTACTCTTATTTTATGAATACTGGTAAGGTTTTTGGCAGTTTTCCTTACCCGTGCAACGAATGTTGGTATTCGATGAGATTCTGCCAAATAAAGTATAATTGATTCATTAAGCAATTAAGGCATCGTTCTTTCCTTCCCTTCGAATAAAAGGTTTGATACTCAGTTCCTATACATGTTCCATTTCCTGAGCCTGATGTACGTTCTCGTGCGCACCAAACACAAAAGTGCATCACGAGGAACGGAGTCATTTTTCTCCATTACAAGATCTGCCACTTTTTGAAAAATATGTTTTGTTTTTGGTTTTAGTTGATTTGCCCCGTGAAATTCTTCAAATACATTGTCCATGATGTTTGCTACCTTAATGAATTCTTCAGAGGGGTACATCAAACCCCCTCTCAATAACATCGTTATATATTCCGAGTTATCCAGCGATCCTAAATCTCTTGTTGGATTATTTAAAAAGGAATACTTGTGTCTAAACCGATAGGCAACATATCCCGCGATGTATTTTAAGCCTTGATTGCAGATCCATTCCCGGTCATCAATTTTGTCGACATTTTCGACCTGTTCGACGAGATTCATTTCTTCTTCTGTTGGCTCATAGTCGTAGAAATGTGAAACTAGTGATAAAAAAAAATTCGTGTCAATCTCATTTAATTATGTACAATTAATTTTAAATCCAATGACAGATGCTATTAACAATATAAATAGAGTAATGATGATGAAAATTCCCTTCTACTCTCTCTCTCTCTCTCTCTCTCTCTCTCTCTCTCTCTCTCTGTTTATGTAATCTTTTTGTCCCAATAACATGCATGGTAGTACTTCTACCATAGAAATGTTATAGCAGGACATAAGTTTGTTCATTTTTGCCTCAATAGGCGCGTTCAGCAGAAACAACTGTTGAGTTCGTCTTATCAACACTCTGCGTTGATTGGTTGGTTCTAAAAGTAAAAGTCAATCACGTTTGACTGAGCGGCTTGGTCTGCTGAACGCGCCTAATATTCACCTTCAAAATCATCGCCTTGTTCAATGGATTCTTTGAAACCTTCAAGAAGCTTTAGTAATTCACAATCGTCAGTTTCCATCGGATTGCTATCATCCACATACGTCATCTTACTCATCTCATTTTCCATTATTTCGCAGTCTTCTTTTTCTCCATCATCTTTTGAAGATTTTAACGAGCCCATGTTTATCAGAAGTTCATCTTCATTTTGTTGTGAGGCAGAATATGAAGGATTTTTTTTCGACGGATTTTGTGCTTCCGTCAAACTTGAGTTGAGTGGATCTGGAACGGTGTTTGCTCGAACTGAAAAGAGAGCTGTGGAGTGTTTCCCAAGAACATACCACCGAAGTCTATTTTGTAGATCTCTATAGATCTGGTATGGGAGGATATAATGATCACCCCAATGATAGCATTGGGGTGATCATTATATCCTCCCATACCACGGAGGTAAGAAAACATATTCTCCAGCCCATCTTGATTTAGTCGTCAAGTCATGAGAAATTGGACTTTTTCTTGGCCATAGGTTGTTTTCAAATATGCAAATAAACTTGGCAACGAGCGACAGCACAGTGCGATGCCCTTCTGAAAAGGAAGCATAGATTTCTTCCCGAAAACAGTCATGTTTGTGATGAACTCTTCCATTTCTTGCAATACTTGACATTGAGATTCAAGTTGAACGCCGAATCCGTGAAGTTCTGGATTTTTTCCATACATCGTTCTACTGTTGAAAATGTCGAACCACTTACTGAATATTTCCAGCACACGAACCACTGGAGAGCAATTTTCAAAACCAGCAAGACCTTTTCCAGCGCAAGATTGAATAGCTTTTGCTGTGCTGTTGGAAAATACTTGTGCAGCCAGTTTCACATTTTGACGCTGAGGGCCTTTTACATCTAAATGATGTTGTGTCAACTTATGGGCTATTCTCAAATCTGTATTTGCTATCGTTCTCAAAAGTAGATGCAAGAGATTCTTGGTTATGTGGATTCCATTATAAAGAAATCCATGATCCACAAAGTGATTTCGTGCCAATTTTATCATATGGGGGGCGGCGAAAAAACGTAAATACGGTATTGATCGTTACTTGGGTGTTCAAAATAACAATGTTCATCTTTGCCTGTTCCAATATTCAATTTGTTCCATAGCTTTGCGTTTGTTGTTCCCAGATCTGATGCTGCAGCCACTACCGTGAATCCACATTCAAAAAGCTGTTTGATCACTTGCTCCAGAGTTTCTTTGTCCATTGTTTTATCATAATCATAAAACACTGGCTGTTTCCATCGACCAAAAAGTCCTCTAGCCATGATAAATTGACATGTTTTATGAGGCCCAATAACTTCTTCATCCTTCCTGTTAATTGCCACGTCATTGGAGATGTAAACCTCATCAAAAGTTAATACTGTCAATTTCTCTAATTCTGTTAAGCTTCCAGCTTTGTTTTTTATAATGGCTAGGACGTCATTTAAAATACCTGGCACAACATCAAACTTTCGGGCCCAATTTCTCAAGATTGTCATAGCTGGTAGAGGGATTTTCATACTGTTCCTAACGAATCTATAAACTTTGAGACTAATGCTTCGTAAAGATATGGCCGTTGCAATATCTTCAGAACACCATGTTGTTTTTTTTATATTTTCGTTGGAGAGTATTTTCAATTGTCCTGGTGTGAAAGCACTTTGCAATATTCTTTGGTATTTCATCTCTTTACTCTCAGCTTTGGATATTCTTCTTTCTTGCATGCCAAGTTTCTTGTCTTTCTTTCCAAGCAATTTATCTTTTTTTTCAATTATTTTGTCTTTTTCCTTGAGCTGTTTATCTGTCGTAATCACCTTTTGCATCAATCCTTCATTAGCCTTCCTCAATTGTTCATTCGTTTTCTTTAATTCTTCTACTTGCTGTAACAAAAGTATCAATTTTTGGCTCTACTCATTGAGGTTTTCTTGTTGAGACTCTTCTGGAGACCTAGAACCCTGAGTTTCTGAGTGAGTTAATTCAATATTGGTGTCCCTTTCATCCTGAACTCTCCGATTTTTGTCGGAAATATCCAATGCCAAATATTCAGTTGGAACAGCATCTTCCTTCAAACGCGGTAGACGGCGAAAAGATTCAGGCAATTGCTGTTGTGCCCAAGATTGTTCCTTATGGGTACTTGGCAAAAAATGAAGGGAACATACTCTTCCTGTAAAATAATATATTTTTTTATTTTAAAATTATGTTAACAAAAAAAGCAAACAATAACTTCTAAATATAATTTTTTTCGGACTGTGATCCAACTGACCTGTTTTTGTATTAATGTTTTGGTTTTTACAATGTTTCAGCCATTCTTTGCAAATGTCTGTCTTTGGAAAACTAAAAAAACTAATCTTTGTATGTGGTGCTTTGTTCCGTCCTTTAGTACACGGAGAAAATTTTATAGTAAATATTACTATGGTGTCGCACTAGCTGCGGACCATCGAGGAATTTTAAGTTAAATTACTATGTTTATGGTAAAAATTACGTTATTTTATCGTTTTTAAAACAATAATTATAGTATTTTAACTTAAAATTCCTCGATGGTCCGCAGCTAGTGCGACACCATAGTAATATTTACTATAAAATTTTCTCCGTGTACCGCTCCGACACCCTAATCGGACAGCGTGGCATTTTTTTCTGCAATCCTGAAATATCAGAAATGAAATTCTAATGTTTGTCGTTAAACTAAAACCAAATCTGCTCTTTGCTTCCTGTTTTCTGCTCTTAACCTCTTTGCGATTATCTCGTATTTCGCAATTCCGTCGCGTAACGCAATGTTTTTTGTTCTCTGTCGCCTAAAAAAAAAATTGACGAACTTCAGAAGAGACAAGAAACATCACGTTACGCGACAAAATTGCGAAATACGAGATAATCGCAAAGAGGTTAAGAACAGAAAACAGAAAGCAAATAGTACATTGTAATGCATCGTATAATAATTTTCTTAAAAAACAAGAAAAATTGAATATTGAATTACCCTTCAATATATCCACATTTATTATTCAATCACAATACAGTAACACTTTTTTCAAATATACGATGTAAACTGTAAACAACTTTTACCAAAGCGTGCTTGCCATGCGTGTTAGCGAAAAAAGATGGCCGAAACTGTGCGGATCCCCCACCATGTCTGGGCTGCGCAGAACAGAACGAAACTCGTCACGAGGATTGCCTCACCTTATTATTTCCTTCCACCATGGCCACAACTATGCCTGCTCAACTTCATCCAACAAAAAAGCTTCTTTCCTCCACTCTTCGTGGATAGAAATTAAAGGGGAAGCGTCGTGACTCCAGAGCTCGAGATTTCGACCATGTTTGTTATAATAGAATACCCAAGAATACCGTTATTCTTTTAATATACCTGAGTTTTTATACATATATATATATATATATATATATATATATATATATATATGTTTCCTACATGTAATTCTTTATTTTTTTATTGTATCTAATTGTAAGCCCTAGAAGTTCGGTATTATTTTTATGTAGACATAATTTTAATTTATCAATTAATTATTATTTTAAAGCATACTTTAATTAATTATTATATATACATCATTTCTCGCATCAGTTTATTTATTGGATTCTTACTTTGTCTACACATGAGTTTTATTTACCTAATTATAATATCATATTATAGAACATTTTGGTTTATTATTATACAATTTATTAGTATATTCGTATGTTGACATAATTGCAACATTAATTTAATTTATTGAATTCTTTTATATTACGTTTAAACATAATAATAATTTAATTATTAAAATTGTGTCGAGATATAATAAAATCAAAATTTTTTTATGTTTATACATGATTTTAATTCGTCAAATTATTATGTTAAGACTGCTCGGGGGGGTATCAGTTGTTCCCCGGATTTGCGATTAACCTGTAGTAGGGTGGTTCGAAGGACCAAAGGGGCAATCCCCTCACGAATGCAAGCGAGATATAATTCGAGAAAAACGTGATAAGCAAGCGAAGCGACTCACCGTATCGCAGCCCGGCGCCCTCCTGGGTAGTCTTTCGGCCGTTTTCGTCTGTCCTCTCTGGCAGCGAATCCTCCTCGATAGCAATGCGGGAGGCGTGCAGGCGGACAAGGTAGCGAGCAAGCAGGCAAGCGAGCAGCAAGCAAACACACAAAAACGGGCAAGCAGGCACACGCCGTTATATTCTTCGAGCTCTCGACTCTGGCTCGTGCTCCGTCTCAACGTGCCGGCGATTCTTACGGGAGTAACGTGCTCCGAAAACTCTCTCGGCTCGCGCTCCTGGAAGTACGGCGCGAACGAGTACTATTTCCCAATAATTAGGCTTGCCGCCCGTGAGCGGGCAGCACGAGTCGGGTGAGTCGCGCGAGTATTGACACCTGTCGCGGTCCGCCAACGTTTCGCGCGAGTGTCAAACCGACGACAACTTCACGATTATGCTTACTGACTAATACACAAGCGAGTATCAAACGCAATTCAAAACATATCAACCATCGCGCAGGTGCGACTAAAACTACTATCTTAGAATTATATACACTATCTACATGTGAGCGCCAACCAAAGACAATTTTAATTAATTTGAGAATTATATTATATGTTCTGTACACAATTTTTTAAAGATTATTGATATTTTTGCAAGTGTAGACTGTGTTATGGCAATTACTATACAATTTATTGCATTAATGTCTAAATACATAAACGTTGTATGAAAACAATTTTTGATCATTCTGGGTAGGTACATCCTATTTTAATATTCGTACATTATTACTACAAAATCTTAAACTTTACTTTTATTATTTAATTTATTATGTGTAGAATGCAGTTATTATATAACATTTTTTATATATATCTTAGACGCTTAGAGATATTAAAAAGATATTAAAATAATGTAATATGTATGTGATATGACAGACATAAATTAATTAAATAAAACGAAAATTATTATTTAAATTGTCAAACACGATTCTAAATTACAATGCACAAATATCTAGAGATAATACGCTTTAAAATTTCAAAATTTGATGCATTTTATGTGTGAAGGCATTAATATATTCAAATTGATGTATCAATTTTTAATCAGCTGTATAGTAAAGTCTTAATTTTAAAGAAGCTTAACTATAATAAGTGGCAAACGCACATTGAAAAATTTTTACAGACTTTTGATAACTGAAGTTTTGAAGTTATTATCATGTGAAAGCATCTTCTTTGTATACTTTTTTTTCTTTGTATTTTATATAGAATCGTAAAAGAAAAATCAGCCGTAAGGCTGACACGAGGGCAGCAAATCGTCTGCGTGTTGTGAATCTGCAGCAGCGTATTGGGAGTGTCGTACATTCCTCCTCGCCTCTCTCGAGTAACAGTACTGTTGAGAGCGAAAATGAACAGGACGGAGAATTTGGCGGTGATAGGTATAATGATGAGCTGGAAAATATAATAAATCAGCCGGAGAGTGACAAAGAATCTAGCATTACCGAGACACAGGAGAGCAGCTCTTGTGGCAGTGACGCTGAGCATGTATCAAATTTTTCCGAGCCTATTGATGCTCTCGAAGTAGTTGACATTGAAGATCTGTGTGCTTTACGCGATGATAATGAAGAGAGGAATGCTTATATTCTTTGCGAATTGAAGAAATGGGTCATAAGAGGAGTCTCCTGCAAAAAAATTGATGCATTTCTCCGAGTATTGCAAATTGTTTTCCCTACTCTACCAAGGACCTACCGAACTTTACTGAAAACTCCTAGGAGTACAAATCTTGTAAATATGGGAAACGGCAAATTCTGGTATAAAGGAATTGGTTGCAGTGTTGTACCTCGGCTGTCAAAAAAATACTTATCTAATAGAGAGAGTATCCAGTTTGATATTAACATTAACGGTCTGGAATCATATCCTAGTTCCCGTGATGCATTCTGGCCAATCTTGGGTTGCCTCGTGGATGAGAAGGAGCCATTCATAATAGCAGTTTACCATGGGGAGGGTAAACCTCCACTAGAACCTTTCCTGCCGCAATTTGTTGACAAACTTTCAAATTTAATGATAAATGGAATTATGTTTCAAGGCACTACGTATCGTGTTCAAGTACGAAATTTTGTTTTGGATGCTCCCGCAAGAGCATTTATAAAATGCATTAAAGG
>NW_020225431.1:0-3054 GCF_003070985.1 Temnothorax curvispinosus
CGAGCCATATTTCTTTTAATAAGAAGAAGAAAGTAATTCCTCCAACCAAAATAATTATGCCTATCAGTAATGCAACCCTGAAAAAAATTTTAAATTTTTATTTTAAAAATAATAAGTGCTCTGAGTGCACTTAATATTGAAAACGGTGAAACGTACCAAATATCGCTAGTCGAGTTCCAGGGTCCTGAATTAGTCGAGGAACTGTTAGTCGAGGAGTTAGTCACTTGGTCTTTTGCAGATGGGACCGGATGTTTGATTCCATTGGTCACGTTGGTCGTGATGACCAAAAGAAGTACAGTATAGTACAGTTCTATCATTTTATATCTATCAACAGTAAAGAACTAAAATGCATTTATTAATGCACAAAGTATTGCACAGCACAAAATACTTACACCGTCGCACGGATAAGTAATTTTGAATTGCATCTTGACTACACCTGCAAAAAAAATCTGCCTCTTCTTCTTTGGTGGATTCTGGGTCGGAGGTAAAACCTCCGTCTTGATGTCCAAACGGTTCAATGTCACCACGGGAACTAAACCGGATTTCGGTACGTTCTCGTGATTACTTGCTTCCATGAGACGCGACCTGATGGATGAGTCAGATTGTAGTTCATCCAATGCAAGCTGCTCGCGTCTTCGAACTTTTCTTTTTGTCCAATTTCATTGTTATTTCTACGAGTAAGGGGAATAACAGGTCCACCCGGGTAGAGCCCCGGTACAACGGGTGAGGGGACTTACAATACACTTGAGGGTGGCCCCAAGTTCCCAGAGGTTGGTCGCTTGCCGCCGGACTTACCCTCCGACCATGCATCCCAGGGGATGGCAGTGTGGTCTTGTGGTAAAAACTCGTAACCTCGAGGAACCGGGTTCGGGTCCTCCTGATTACAGGAATTTTTATATTCCAATCTGCACCCCCCGCATGAGTGGAGCTCGTGCGGAGAAACTGGGCTATATTTTGGAGGAGACATTAAACTTGAAATTGGTCGTCAAGCTTGGGGAGCTTGGGAGTTTTGGGTCAATAATACTGCTATCACTAGCTGCAGTATTAGTACAAGTAATTAGAATCAAACCCGCCTCGATATTGTTTGATGTTAAATAATTTTATACAAGATTTTACGTACTGTTCATTACACGGTTGTAAGAAGGCAGAGCGTATAACTCATAAGGCGAAGGCGGGGTTGTGTTTCTCTCGGCACCTTGTGGGTCGTCGTAGGGCACTGTCGAAGGTCGTCTGGGTCGTTGAACATATGAACATATGAGACAGAAAATTAAATTAAATTAAATTAAATTAAATTAAATTAAATTATTACACAAAGGCATTTATTAATGCACAAATTATTGCACAGCACAAAATACTTACACCGTCGCACGGTATAAGTAATTTTGAATTGCATGATCTTGCCCACACCTGTTAAAAAAATCTGCCTCTTCTTCTTTGATGGACTCTGGGTCTCCAGGTAAAACCTCCGGTGGAGACACTAATTTTTTTTTCCAGTGTATGGCCGGTATTCATAGTTATTTAAGACCGTCTTAAGTTCAATCTTAAGATGTTATGAACCAATCACAGAGCCGTATTAGCGTCTTAAGACATTACTTAAGACGATCTTAAAGACTATGAATACCGGCCTATGTCTTCTCGCACGGCTCGCTCGTTGTCAAGGACATTTCCGAAAAGACGGCTCGTCGCACGCTTCAGCTCGGACTCGAAGCATACCGGGCGGCATGCACGCAACAATATGTTGATAGAGAAACGTTGATTATGTGGATGTCGTAATATTCTTCAATTTTTTTACCCCACACCCACAATTTATACACTATAAATATCGTTAAACATGAAATGAACACTATTATACTGTACAATACGTACTTATTAGTGATCATGATGTTCACTACTCGGCGTTCGAAACAGCTATGATAATAAGAAAACAAGAAAAATCATGAGTAAAATTATAAAAACTATAATACACAATATAACATTTTTATAGAACTCGGACATTTCGCTCGGCGCGGCGGTTGAAACGGGTATGATAATTTGAATGGCGCTGATGATATAGCTATCGAACTTCGAACCCGCGCATGGCAGGGGCCATTTACGTGCCTCAACATTTTGCATGGCCAGATGAAAGAGAACGGTTCGTTTAAACCGACGTAAGAACGAGGTCTTGAATATGGACCATGATTCGATCGGTGTAACGAATATTAAGATCGAACCATTTACGGGCATTGTTCTTGAGCTTTCCCGTAGCGGCGAGTAATAACACATCATTCGATACACCATGTACTTGTGCGACATGTTCAACGGTTAGAATCCATTGATTTATTGATTGATTGATAGATTGATTGATCTATTAGCCTTCTCGGCTATTTTTTACATCAAATGTCCTTACATTAATTCCTCTACATGAGGTACAATATATTTTTTTAACATACGTTTAAATGCTTCGATTCTTTCACATTGCTTTATTTCTATCGGTAGGGCGTTATACATATTCAAATCTTCATAAAACAAACTTTTTTGACCGCTTTTTGTTCTACGAAATTGTATTGCAATACTCCTGGATTATGAACTAATATAATGAATATTAAGCGGTGACGATATAATACAAGATAATAAGATAATATAATTTGCAATACAAGATAATATAATTTGCAAAAATTAAACTTTTTTGGTTTTACGTTTTTGTTCTAACAAATGCTATTTTGATTGTTTAATGTATGATTGTTTATGTATAGAAGGGAAAATATGTTAAGTTAAAGATTAAACATAAGATTGACTGAAGGAAAAGCTGAAGATATTAATAATGCCTAGTGTACCACTAAAATAAGAAGTGGGGATAAAAGTCGCGAGAAGGATAATGTTTGGTCCCAATGACTTTACAGTATAGACATTCGTGTTGTGATATCTGTTACTGACTTCGTCGTTAGTTCTTGGTGATCTCTTGAAATGGTAAGATCGCGATCGAACAGATACATTTCTAGTACTAATAACTGGTGACGGTAAATGCAGCTAACTATCACAAGAATTGAAAGAATCTATACTGCATTTTAATCAGCA
>NW_020225432.1:0-8562 GCF_003070985.1 Temnothorax curvispinosus
AACAGCGAACGGCTCTTAATTAGTCCTGTTTCCTTCACGATTGGATTCACTATATTCTTTTACGTGTGGTATAGTCAGTAGTCGATCTTATGTGTATATTAGTTTATTATTTAGTTTCAACGAAAAAATTAATTAATAGCTCTTAATCTATACTTTTTTCATTTTATCGATTTTTGTAATAAATAACAGATCTCCGTATTTACATTTATTAATTCAGAAATTATTCGATATATTCTAACGATGGCGTAAGAAGAAATGGAAATGCTGTGCATCCGCACTGAACACACATTGCTGCGTATTATTTTCTCTTTTCGACATGCGGGATGCTGCGAGATATTGTGGCAAAGTTACTTGATTCCCAGCTTCCGCCCCGAGTTACGTTGTGAAATTTTCTGTTCCCAGAGATTCTGTCGGGCGTCGTGCAACCATTTCACGCGGATTCCAATCAGTGCGTCTACAATCCCGATGGTGCACAGCAAAACAGGAATTACCCTTGCTACAAGTGCGGCAACGCGTTCACGCGCAAGAACAATTTGTATAATCACCTCAAGTTCCAGTGCGGCCAGTTGCCGCGATTCAACTGTCCGTATTGTTCGTACCGCACGAAACACTCGTCGAACGTGAGGTCGCATATACGCCGAATACATCCGAATGAGAGCGTCTACGTTCTCGACATGAGCAAGACCGTCAGCCGAGATGAATGATACAAATTTTGCAAGCTTCCTTCCTTTCGAGATCGTTCACAAAGCAAAGCTGCAAGATGTATCTCGAAGCAGTTGTGATATCGGTCAACCGAATGGCCATTTGTTGTTTTTTATCTGTTGTTTTTATCTGTTGCTTTTACGTGATCGTTTATGCCATATACATCGATGTATCAACATTGTTGTTTAGCGATTTTTGCTTGTTGGTAACGTTATATCTTGTTGGTACCGTCGATATAGACTGAACTTAAAGATTACATTTGACGTTCCCTCGACGCAAAATATTCGAGAAATTATTTGTTCGTCAAATGCATTATATAGGTACTTATTGCATATTTATTTTTGTAATATGCCTTTGATGATATACTGTTGAATTTGATAATGTACCGAATTTTCAATGTAATTGAATAAATTTCGAACATTCATTATCTGTGTCCTGTGGTTCTAGCGAGTCCTTTCTCGAAGACTGATTCCCCAAAGTTATCGGTATAATTCGTCTTTCTTTTTTTAATCCCTTATTTTTACAAAATAATCGTTTAATGTAGCGAATTTGACGTAATTGAATAAATTTCAAATGACCTTTATTCCCACATCGGTTTTTCTTTGCTCTAGGATGTCTCTTTCTCTGGAATGATAGTTTAAGATTACTCGTTATAATTCTGTTAATTTCTGTGCTGAGATGGCAATGCGCTAGTGCATATCTTGGTTAACCGTAAACGACACGCCGTCAATGATGGGTATTCTGTTACAGGCATTGATCCTTACCAAGTTTGGCTTCCTGCGATCTCCCTGGGAAACAATCGATTGTTCCGCTCCGTAGGTCCGAGTCCGCGGATCCGCGGTCAAGCGTCGCATTGGCGCAAAAGGTTTCGCTGCACTAACAACTGCGGGAGTTGCTTTACGCACCGTGGTTCCCTGACCAGGCATCTGCGTTACGAGTGCCAGCAAAATCCGCGTTTCAAGTGCCCGACCTGCGATTTTCGCTCGAGATGGACCTCCGATGTCTACAAGCACGTGCGCAGAAAGCACCAAGGCACCGCCGTGCGTTGTATCGACATCGGCAGAAATTGAAGGAATCTTTCTTTCTCTTCATTGAAATGTCATTAAAATGACCTTGTACTGCGCGCAGGGAATTACAATTTGTATGTATTCTCTGGGAAAAATAAAGACGGCTATAACTTTGGGACCCACTATTGTGCGTAACTAAAAATCGTAATTAGCTATTCTAGATATCTCAAAAGATTTTTAAGTTATACCAGCCAATTTTCTCAATTAGTTCTGTCGATATTCAGTTACGCAAAGATAATTTTTACTTAAGGGGCACTAACCAAAATGTTAATTAGAGTTCGAGAGTTACGATATTCAAATAATTTGATTACTATAATCGTCTTATAACCGTCTTTAACTTTTCCCAGAGTTTAGTAAGCGTCAATTAAATAAAAATTTTACAAAGCGAAATAGTCATCATGCTTATCACGTTAGTTTTCTCCAAAGAAAGTTCCGTTTATATTTTATACTATGTATATGTACTGACATGTATTACATTTAATACTCTTTAATATTTCTGCAATGATGGATTTTCAATTAATATTACTTCAAGACATTGTCTGAATTTAAATCAGTCCATTGTCTCAAGCTGATCGATTCTTCCTTTTCTTATTCTGAATTTCTTTACACGATTATGTTTTCTTTATAACATTTAAGCGATATTGAACAAATTAAGATTAACTCTAATAATAATTTAGCGTTGTGAGAATTGTGTCACTAAATTTTCAAATGGTTTAATCTCGTAATGCCGTCTTGATGTGATTCAAGCGAATTTATATGCAAATAATTGGATGGCAATTTATTATTGTATCTGCTTTATTTTAATTATTTGCGGCATTTTAATTGTTTGCTATATTTTTTACTCTTATATTTGTCAGCAATTCAATTTATTTCTCGATTAACTGGCGCAATATGTACAAAAATGCGTTTTTTTCTCGCTGTTCCTGTTTCAGTTCGCACTTGAAAAAGGCTCGAATCTTGAGCCGAAACGTCGTGCATTTTTGTACATATTGCGCCAGTTAATCGAGAAATAAATTGAATTGCTGATTTTATTCACTGGCGGACGAAATTATTACCGATATCTTATATTTGTATCTACGAAGATATTTATGTTTTTTAATGCAATTTATGGCGAATGCCATTTTTACAAAGATAAAGTGATTGTATAAAAAAATTGATTAGAATGTATTATGCATTTTCTTAAAAGCTATATACATATTATATGAATACGTATAGATATATATATTATGTATATGTATGAAATATATGTGTATATTAATAAGAAGTTATGCATAGTAATAATTTTGATCATGAAAAATTTTTTCAAAATATTATATCATTGAAATTATTAGCTCCTCTTGATTGAGTTACGTCAAGACGATGCTACGAGATTTCGGCATTCAATTTATACGAAATATTACATGTAATTTTTTTGATATTTGTTACGAAATTAGATAAATAAATCTCTGAGTTAAGTATCTTTTAAAAAACGATTATTTGTTACTTCTTGTTGCTCTATAATCAAACGCGACGAAAAGGTCGGCGCAAATATCGAGTCGAAATTCTCACGCATTACTGACCGTGCGTTTTTCGCTTGCGTCTTTTTCAGGTAACGAGGTGTATCTAGTGGCGAAGTTGCAGCCCCTCGACTTCAAGGAAAAGCACCCGTGCCCGAAGTGTAGCCGTATCTTCGAGAAGAAAGGCAGCCTGAGCAGGCATCTGTTGTACGAATGCGGAAAGAGACCGCGTTTCAAATGCCCGTACTGCGGATATTGTTGCAGCTTGCGCAGCAATGTTTACAGACACGTGCGCAACAGTCACAAGAGGAGTGAAGTGTATGCGATGGACATCATCATGAACTGTCTCATGAAACCGCACTGATCGTTTTTTTTCGCATTTTTAACGCGAACCACTAACAGATTTCCCTGCAAGCTCTAAATTAAAAAAGAGGGTGAAAATATTTTACGCTCATTTTATGTACCTGATACCAGTATAATGTGACGTTACGCTAAATACGCGCGAAAAGGATAAAAGGATATAACAGTTGAGTGACTTCGTGATGAACTTATTTTTCATTTTATACTTGGCAATGGAAAATACTACTGAATATGACATTATAGGACATTAAATTAAAATTTCTGTTCTGTATACGTAATAAATTTCATCATAGCAACAGTTTTCATCTTTTTTTTATATTTCAAATTTAACAAATTACTCTCACGAGTCTTATTGTTTAATATTAAACATATATTTATGATGTTCTAAAAATGGTATAAAAGAGAACGAAGTCATAAGAGAAATCGGCTTATCTATCTGTCCATCTACTCGTACATGTCTGTGTGTAACATTTATGTTTCATTGTATCTTGTTTTAACATGTCTTTAATTTTTGTGTTCAGCCTAATTCCATTTCTGTTCATTTTGGAGAATCGTGTAGATTGTCGAAAATAATGAATGTGTTGTTCCGCATCGATGACATCATAATTAACGTTTTTGATCCCGATCTTTTTTATGTTTTAGACGTGACCTGATTAGTTGTTTTATTCGTTTTTCCCCTATTTTTTATGTTTAGCACACGCGAGTATCTCTCCGCAGACGTCTAAGATCATCGATCGGTACCATTGTTGTTCGAACTGCTGTCGTTTCAAGTGGAAGAACAGCCTCATTCGACATTGTCTGTACATGTCCGTACTGCAGTTACCGGTCCAAACAGCGCAGTGATGTTTACAGACACATCTTCGTTTTTTTCACGAGAAGCATGAGATGCTGGACGTCGACATGTTTAAACATTGCGTCGAGAAAGTTAAAAGCGATTTCTTCATTGTCAAAGTCTGGAAATATCTTTTGATATTGACACCGCCGACGTGCCTATAAATACGCGAACATTATCTAAAAGTTCGGTGCCAGGAAGGGATGAATGAGGAAATTTCCCTTGATGCTTGATAGGAATACTATTTGTTTAAGTCGCAGAAGACTCCTCATGAAGATTAACGCTAATAATGTGCAGTAATTTTTTTTTTTAAATAGTGTATATGTTAAAATTTATTTTTTGGTGAAGTGGATAATTTAAGAAATTTACTTCATTTTGATTGCATTGGATTATTTGATTTTATATTTTGCAACTGAATTATTTTTTACTTTACATTTTATTATTATTTTCTTTATAAGGCGGAAAGGCCTAATTGCATTATTTTATAAAGTTGCCTTTAACGCCAAAGAACGTTCTCTTTGTTTGTATCATGTATAGTATAACAAAAATGTTATTTAGTTGATATGACAAATAATGCTTTTTGCATAATGATTGCATAAAGTAACGTGATTCTTCGTACAAATAATTTCTATTGCGTGAAATAATAAAAAAAAACACATTAAATACATATATTATACTGTATTAATTGATTGTTAAGAAACACTATTTCTTACGCATAAAATATATTATTAACATTTTATAACTTCTTTAATATTTCTACTGCATTATGGAATCATCAAATTATAATACTTTTTTATATAAAAAAATTGATTATATTACCATGTCCTTCTACCTTTTATTGCAATCATTATTTTTTAAAACAAACTATTTTGTTATTATAACATTCATCTTCATCACAATCATTTGTCTCTAATATTACAAACATTTTTTAAACGTAAGTAAACAATTTGGTTTCTTTTATTGAGAATTATTATTATTATCATTACTGAAACACCAAACTTTATTATTTTCTTGCATGTTAAGAGTTTTTGTTTTATTTTCACCGTCCACAGCGATTTTAAAACAATATCGTCAAGAAGAACTTTCTTAATAATTTGCTAGCTGTAATAACATATCTCGGACATTCATTCTTTGTTTGTAAAATGTCATTTATCTATTTTTGTACATACGCACAAGCTTTACCTTCTTGTGAATCCGGATGCTCGGACCAATGTTAAAGCTAACGCGTGTTTGCACGCGAACGCTTCGAAGTGTTAATAATCAGGTGGAATTATCTCTGTGTTCACAGGTTTTTCTCATATGGGTTTCTACCGAAGAAGGAGGAGGAAATGCACCAGCAATCATCATGCGAAGTACCAGTGTCCCAACTGTCCCTGCATCTTCGTGTGGAAGTGTACCCTGAGAAGGCACCTGCGCAACGAATGTGGCAAGGACCCGCGTTTTAAATGTCCCTACTGCGATTATTGTGGCAAGTGGAAGGCCAATATTACCAGACACATCACAAGAGTGCACAAGAATTGCTCTAATTACGTATTGATTACCAATTAGGATTAACTTTCTTCTTTCGATGCACGTTACCATCTTTAAAATGTGCTTCGGAATATTTTGGCACAGCTATTAAACAATTTATTCCGTGATAATTACGTTAGAGTGAGGGAAGTACCCAGAGTAGCCATGCGTGTCTGAACAAAATCATGTAAACCTGTGATTGCTTATGATGATACTATGAGGCAACTTGTCATATATTTGCTTCAATTGGTTTCGAGTAATTTGAAGCAACTCGCAGGCAACATTGGATATATGTATTGCCAGCAATTTATCGGCAAGAGAGCAGCATCAAATTTACTTCGCGTTGCTATCTGGGTACCTATAAATTTTTAAAACTTTAATTTAAAATTATTTCATTATTGAGTTATGATTGTATTAGAAAGAAAGTTTTACTTTTATTTGCTTTGCTGCAATTTTACTGTTCTATGAAAGTTTTTCTTTCAAAAATCAACGAAGAATTATGACGGAAAGGAATAAAATAAAATTCTAAATTAATATTTTCTTAACTAAATTTTTGTGTATAATTAAAATATTTTGAAAAATGTAAAGAAGAAATACATTATTATAAACACATTAATCATTGACATTTTGAAATTTTTTACAATTGCGTTTATTACGATTAAAGGATTAGAGAACAAAGCTATATTTTAAAAAAATTTATATATATGTATATTATATATACACACGCCCACACACATACACATCTTGCGACTTCACGATGCATGTAATTTAAGATGTAAGAATACCAATAAATTGCGAGTATTCGAAAATGCAATGCTGGAATTATCTCTACGTCAAAACAAAATAAATAAAAATTATTATCTTTATCCTCCATGAATTTCCTCGTTCTTTTCTACAATTTTCTATTTTTTATTCATTCTTTTTTTTCACGATAATGTAATCAGTAACATGATTTTTTTAAATATTGCTTTTATATTGTTATAGATGCGTGACAGTTGACAAGTTGATAATATATAATTTTCTTTTTCAGATAATTCATTCTTGCAGAGTGCAGGTAAATACGTGTTACTTTTATTTATAACACAATATGATGCCGTTGAGATTTAACAAGAAATATGTCTCACTAACTGTTTAATTATTAATGTGGTGTTCTGATATATTGCATTTTGGACCTCAAAATATTTCCCATGTAAAATTTCATCGATAATTGTCATGTATTAAGTGTAATACTCATAAATATAGAATATTTTACTTTTACGTTGCTACATCTTTATTTTTCAGCATTTTTATTTCATGTGTTCGTTACACATTTTATTTTTTCGGAAGGAAACCCTCGCGATGAAACGATCGACTTTTTCGGCATGTTATCCCGAAGGACGCACACGACTTTGCGTCAGGACTGACTGGACGCTTTGTCTGCTCTTTTGCTTTCAGGCGTTAATGGGTCTTTTAAAGCCTTCAGCAGATCGTTGTCCAGCGACGCCGACAACAATATCAGGTTCCCTTGCCCGAATCACAACTGCGGTCGCGCCTTCAACTGGAAGAGGAACCTGACGCGGCACCTGAAGTACGAATGTGGTCTTCAACCGCGCTTCAAATGTCCCTATTGTGATTATTACGGCAAACTCAAGGGCAATGTCAGCAAGCATCTCCTCCGCAGGCACAATACCCGGAAGATTTACGTCGTCGATCTGTCCCAAGGGACATCGTGAGCGCTCCACTTAACCGCGCGTCTTTCGTTTGCCGACAAATAAAGAAACCTGCCTGTTTTTATGGGTTCGTGAATCTATGCGACTTCGGCTTTGATCTGTATTTCTTTGTCTAATCGTCTATCTCTGTCTCTTCGAATTGCAAGGTAATCCTATCAATCGCATTACTGCAATGCCGACAGTTTGTTCAAGTCTGTTAGAAGCTATATATATACGCTTTCGAGTAAAAATTGTATTTAGAAATACGCAAAAATATTAACATGATTACATGAATAAATACATAAGAACAAATGCACATTTGCGTTTTAATCGCTTCACAGCTTGGTGAGAAAATTGCATGTGTAATACTTATAACAGTATGTATGGAACGTCTGGTCAAAATAAAATGGAGTATCTCAGACGAACAAGAACTTTTAAAGACCAAGAAATTGCGATTGCAGTTTCGAAAAGGAAAAAAGAAAATTCTCCCAGAATAGGATCTTGTTTGAATTAATTATTTGCGATTTTACGCATGAATATTGGCGTTTTTTCTCATTCCGAGGTTTCAAAAATGATTATCGGCACGAGTTCTGCCTTTTCGCACGCGTCTAAGCGAGCATCTCTGGAGCATTTTTTCACGCACGAGTCATTACTGTTTCAGATAACAGAGTACGCATGGCTTATCTTCGCAAAAAGAGAACACGAAGAAACGTCCATTTTTCGTGTCCTAATTCGAATTGCCGGAAAGTCTTCGGGTGGAAAGAAAGTCTGCAGAAACATCTTCGCTACCAATGCGGCCAGAAGCCCAGGTTCAAGTGTCCCTACTGCGACTATATATGCAAGTTGAGGCCCGACATACGGAAGCACATTCGAGCCAAGCATCAGAATAGCTATGTCTATGTCATCGA
>NW_020225432.1:8572-9296 GCF_003070985.1 Temnothorax curvispinosus
AAGTGAAAAAGAAAATCGGCATTGAAAAGCGGACCTTGTTTTAATTAGTTATTTCCTATTTTTTGTCCAAATAATTACGTGTTTTTTCATTTCAAAGTTTAAAAAATGATTAGCGGTATGAACTTTGCTCTTTCGCACGTGTCTCGACGAAAATCTCTGAAGCATTTCATTTGCGAACGAATTGTTATTTTCAGATAACAAAAAATCCACGATCTGTTTTCGCAAGAGGATCAAGAACACCAAGAAAATGAGGTGCGTCAAATTTTCGTGTCCTAATCCGAATTGCCAGAGCTCTTTTGGGTTGAAATACAACCTGCAGAAACATCTTCGCTACCAATGCGGCCAGAAGCCCAGGTTCAAGTGTCCCTACTGCGACTACATAAGCAAGTCCAGGACCAACGTAAAGAGGCACATTCAGGGCACATTCAAACATAAGAACCGCTATGTTTATGTCATCGATATTGTTCGGAATGTTGTTTGTTAGGATACAAAGAAATGTACTATTCTTTAAGTATTCCTTAAAATCTTAATGTACTTGCCAAAGTTTATATTCAAATATCTATTATGTCCACTGTATTTAAGACAAATGATAGTTATTACTGTAATTTTTTTATAACTGTAAAAGTTGCAAATACTATCAAGCTATAAAGTTGATTTTTTTCTTTAAAAAATATAGCTATTCTGACCTTTGCTAAAATGCAAGGAAATCTTTATGGACAATAAT
>NW_020225432.1:9306-14211 GCF_003070985.1 Temnothorax curvispinosus
TGAAAAATTGTTACTATTGAAAACTGACAATGAGAATTAAAGAGAAAGTGTGAAATTTATGTGATATTTGTAATTGTATGGAACGTTTTTGGTTTAAATAAAATGGAGCATGTCACATGAACAAGAACGTTCAGAGTTCTCAAAAATTGTGACTGCAGTTTCGAATAATAATGGCGTCTTTTCGTTTTGTAATTTAAAAAACAATTAGCGGTACGAATTTTTTTCGTATATTTTGACGACTATTTCTGGAACATTTTATCGCGAACGAGTCATTATTTTTCAGGTAACAAAGAACTGACGACCTATCTTCACAAGAAGACCAAGAAGATCAAGAAAATGAAGTGCGTTAAGTTTTCGTGTCCTAATTCGAATTGCCGGAGCGCTTTTGGCCTGAAACACAACTTGTATAGACATCTTCGCTACGAATGCGGCCAGAAACCCAGGTTCAAGTGTCCCTACTGCGACTACGTATGCAAGTGCAAGGGCAGCGTAACGAGGCACATTCCAACCAAGCATAAGAATCACTATGTATATGTCATTGACATTCAACGGAATGTTGTTTGCTAGGATACAGAGAAAGGTGTTATTTTTTAAGTTTACAAGAAATCGCGTTTGGTAATGAAAAGTTAAGGTTTACGTTTTTAAAATCTTAAATTACAATCTTAGTATACTTGCCATATTTTATGTTCAACTTTCTATTATATTTGCAGTATTGGAAACAAATAAATGTTGAAATTGTAATTCTTTCATAATTACAAGAATTGCAAATGCTATCCAGCTATAAAATTAATTTTTTCATTAAATTTTATAGCTGTTCTGACCTTTGCTAGAATGAAAGGAAATCTTTATGGATAATAGCGTATATTCTTGTACACCTTGCAATATATGTATATTAGAAATTTCTGTCTTCTAAAAATACACTTATATATTTAATAAATACAGATTCAACATTTTTGTTATAGACATTAAGTAATTAAAAATTGTTACTATTGAAAAATGACAACAATAATTATAGAAAAAGTATGAACGTTGTGTGATATTTTTAACTGTATGGAGCGTTTTCAGTTTAAATAAAATGGAGCACCACATATGAACAAGGACGTTCAGAGCTTTTAAAAATTGCAATTGCAGTTTTGAAAGTAAAAAAGAAAATTCGTATTGAAAAGTGGATCTTGTTTTAATTAATTATTTGCTATTTTCCGTCCAAATGATAGCGTTTTTTTCGTTCCGAGGTTTAAAAAATGATTAGCAGGACGAACTTTGCTCCTTCACACGTGTTTTGACGAGAATCTGAAGCATTTTATTGCAAACGAATCATTATTTTCAGATAGCAAAAAACCCACGACTTATCTTCGCAAGAGGAGCAGCTCTAGCTTCGCTAAGAACACCAGGAAAAAGAAGAGCGTCAAGGACACGTTTTCGTGTCCTAATCCGAATTGCCGAATAGTCTTTGAGTGGAAAAAGAACCTGCAGAGCCACCTTCGCTACGAATGCGGCCAGAAGCCCAGGTTCAAGTGTCCTTACTGCGACTACATATGCAAGTGCAAGGCCAGCATAAGGAGGCACATTCAAGCCAAGCATAAGAACTGCTATGTCTATGTCATCGATATTGAACGGAATGTTGTTTGTTAGAATGCAAAGAAATGTGTTATTTCTTAAGTTAACAAGAGATCGTTTTTGGTTGAATGAATTATGAAATATAACAATGAAGTTAAAGTATGTTCTTTTTGCAACCTTCTATTAAAATCTTAATGTATTTACCATATTTTATGTTCAAATTTTTCTTGTATCCACTGTATTTAAGGCAAATGATTGTTATTACTGTAATTTTTTTATTTTATAACTGCAAAAGTTGCAAATGCTATCCAGCTGTAAAATTGATTTTTTTCTTTAAAACATACAGTCATTTTAACCTTTGTTAAAATGCAAGGAAGTCTTTATGGACAATAAAGTATTCTTATACACATTAGAATGTATATATGCCTTATATATATTAGAAGTTGCTATCTTTTGAAAATACACCTATATATTTAAAAAATACAGAATCAACACCTTTGTTTTAGACATTAAGAAGTTAAGAATTATTACTATTGAAGACTGACAACGAGAAATAAAGAAAAAGCGTGAACTTTGTGTGATATTTGTTATTGTATAGAACGTTTAGTCGATATAAAATGCAGCATTTTACACGAACTAGAACGTTTAGAACACCCAAAAATTGCAATTGCAGTTTCGAGAAGGAAAAAGAAAATCCGCATAGATAAGCGGATCTCGTTTGAATTAATTATTTTCGATTTTTCGCACACAATGACGCGTTTTTCCGAAATTGAAAAACGACTAGCGGCACAAACTCCGCCTTTTCACATACGTCTCGACGAGTATCTCTGAAGCATTTTATTGCAAACGAATCATTATTTTCAGATAGCAAAAAACCAACGACCTATCTTCGCAAGAGGACTAAGAACACCAGGAAAAAGAAGTGCGTCAAGTTTTCGTGTCCTAATCCAAATTGCCAGATAGTCTTTGGGTGGAAAGAGAGTCTGCAGAGACATCTTCGCTACGAATGCGGCCAGAAGCCCAGGTTTAAGTGTCCTTACTGCGACTTTATATGCAAGTTGAATGCCAACGTAAAGAGACACATTCGGCACAAGCATAAGAATCGCTATGTTTATGTCATCGATATTGAGCGGAATGTTGTTTGTTAGGATGCAAAGAAATGTGTTATTTCTTAAGTTACCAAGAGATCGCGTTTTTGGTTGAATAAATCATGAAATATAACAATGAAGTTAAAGTATGTTCTTTTTGCAACCTTCTATTAAAATCTTAATGTATTTACCATATTTTATGTTCAAATTTCTCTTGGTTTCTACTGTATTTAAGGCAAATGATAGCTATTACCGTAATTTTTTTATTTTATAATTGTAAAAGTTGCGAATGCTATTCAGCTATAAAATTGATTTTCCTCTCTAAAATGTATAGTTATTCTGATCTTTGCAAAGAAATCTTTATGGACAACAGCGTATATTTTTGTACACATTGGAATATATATTAGAAGTTCCTATCTTTTGAAAATACACTTGTATATTATAAAAAATTAAATTCAATACTTTTGTTATAGACATCAAATAATTAAAAATTGTCACTATTGAAAAATTTCAAAAAGAATTTAAAAAAAAGTGTGAACTTCGTGTGACATATGTATAACTGTATGGAACGTTTTTTGTTTAAATAAAATGGAGCACCCCACAAGAACGTTTCGAGTCCTTAAAAATTGCAATTGCAATTTTGAAAGTGAAAAAGACAATTCGCATTGAAAAGCGAACCTTGTTTTAATTAATTGTTTCTTATTTTCTGTCCAAATAAGTGCGTTTTTTTCATTCCAATGTTTAAAAAATGATTAGCGGTACGAAATTTGCTCCTTCACACGTGTTTTGACGAGAATCTGAAGCATTTTTATTGCGAACGAATTATTATTTTCAGATAGCAAAAAATCCACGACCTATCTTCACAAGAGGATCTGTCTGACTAAGAACACCAGAAAAAAGAGGCGCGTCAAGTTTCCGTGTCCTAATTCGAATTGCCGGAGCGTCTTCGCGTGGAGATGTGGCCTGCAGAGCCACCTTCGCTACGAATGCGGCCAGGAGCCTAGGTTCAAGTGTCCCTACTGCGACTACATATGCAAGCGCAAGGAAGACATAAGAAAGCACATTCGGCACAAGCATAACAAACGTTATGTCTATGTCATCGATACTGAGCGGAATGTTGTTTGTTAGGATGCAAAGAAATGTGTTATTTCTTAAGTTAACAAGAGATTGTTTGTGGTTGAATGAATTATGAAATAAAACAATGAAGTTAAAGCATGTTCTTTTTGCAACCTTATATTAAAGTCTTAATGTACTAGCCATATTTTATGTTCAAATTTCTCTTGTATCCACTGTATTTAAGGCAAATGATAGCTATTACCGTAATTTGTTTATTTTATTACTGCAAAAGTTGTAAATGCTATCCAGCTATAAAATTGATTTTCCTATCTAAAAATTATAGCTATTCTGACCTTTGCAAAGAAATCTTTATGGACAATAAAGTATTCTTGTACACATTGAAATGTACCTATATATGCCCTTGTATATATTAGAAGTTGCTATCTCTTGAAAATACACCTATATATTTAAAAAATACAGTTTTAACACTTTTGTTTTAAATTTAGATATTAAGTAGATAGAATTATTACTATTGAAGACTGACAACGAGAAACAAAGAAAAAGCGTGAATTTTGTGTGATATTTGTTATTGTATAGAACGTTTAGTTTATATAAAATGGAGCATTTTACACGAACTAGAACATTTAGAACACCCAAAAATTGCAATTGCAGTTTCGAAAAGGAAGAAGAAAATCCGCATGGATACGGGATCTCATTTGAATTAATTATTTTCGATTTTTCGCACACATAATGACGCGTTTTTCCGAAATTGAAAAACGACTAGCGGCACAAACTCTGCCTTTTCACATACGTCTCGACGAGTATCTCTGAAGCATTTTATTGCAAACGAATCATTGTTTTCAGATAGCAAAAAATCAACGACCTATCTTCGCAAGAGGAATAAGAACACCAGGAAAAAGAAGGGCGTTAAGTTTTCGTGTCCTAATCAAAATTGCCAAATGATCTGTGGGTGGAAAGAGAGTCTGCAGAGACATCTTCGCTACCAATGCGGCCAGAAGCCTAATTTCAAGTGTCCCTACTGCGACTACATATGCAAGTACAAGGCCGGCATAAGGAGGCACATTCCGCGCAAGCATAAGAATTGCTATGTTTATGTCATCGATATTGAGCGGAATGTTGTTTGTTAGGATGCAAAGACATGTGTTAAATATAACAATGAAGTTAAAGTATGTTCTTTTTGCAA
>NW_020225432.1:14221-28676 GCF_003070985.1 Temnothorax curvispinosus
GTGGCATTTAAGGGTTAAATAAAATGGAGCATTTTACACGAACTAGAACGTTTAGAACACCCAAAAATTGCAATTGCAGTTCCGAATAACAATGGCGTCTTTTTGTTTTGTTGTTTAAAAGACGGTTAGCGGTACGAATTTTTTCGTATGTGTCTGGACGACCATCTCTGTAACATTTTATCGTGAATGAGTCGTTATTTTTCAGATAACAAAGAATCAACGCCCTATCATCGCAAGAGAACCAAGAACACCAAGAGAACGAGGTGCGCCAGGTTTCCGTGTCCTAATTCGAATTGCCGGAGAGTCTTCAAGTGGAAAAAGCACCTGCTGAGCCACCTTCGCCACGAATGCGGCCAGGAGCCTAGGTTCAAGTGTCCCTACTGCGACTACGTAAGCAAGTTCAAGAACGACAACGTAAAGAGACACATTCGGCTCAAGCATAAGAATCGCTATGTCTACGTCATCGATATTGAGCGGAATGTTGTTTGTTAGGATGCAAAGAAATGTGTTATTTTTTAAGTTAACAAGAGATCGTTTTTGGTTGAATGAAATATAACAATGAAGTAAAAGTATGTTCTTTTTGCAACCTTATATTAAAATCTTAATGTACTTGCCATATTTTATATTCAAATTTTTCTTGTATCCACTGTATTTAAGGCGAATGATAGTTATTACCGTAATTTTTTTATTTTATAACTGCAAAAGTTGCAAATGCTAGCTGTAAAATTAATTTTTTTTTTAAACATACAGTTATTCTAACCTTTGTTAAAATGTAAGGAAATCTTTATGGACAATAAAGTATTCTTATACACATTGGAATGTATATAATGTTTTTGTATATATTAGAAGTTGCTATTTTTTGAAAATACACCTATATATATTTAAAAAATACAGAATCAACACTTTTATTTTAGACATTAAGTAGTTAGAATTACAACTATTGAAAACTGACAACGAGAAATAAAGAAAAAGCGTGAACTTTGTGTGATATTTGTTATTGTATAGAACGTTTAATTTAAATAAAATGGAGCACTTCACATGAACAAGAACGTTCAGAGTTCTCAAAAATTGCGACTGCAGTTTCGAATAATAATGGCATCTTTTCGTTTTGTGGTTTAAGAGACGGTTAGCGATACGAACTTTTTTTGTATATGTCTTGACGACCATCTTTGGAACATTTTATCGCGAATGAGTCGTTGTTTATCAGATAACAAAGAATCGACGCCCTATCTTCGCAAGAGGACTAAGAAGACTAGAAAAAAGAAGTGCGTCAAGTTTTCGTGTCCTAATCCGAATTGCCAGAGCACTTTCGTGTGGAAAGAGAGTCTGGTGAACCATCTTCGCTACGAATGCGGCCAGATGCCTAGGTTCAAGTGTCCCTACTGCGACTACATATGCAAGTGCAAGGCCAGCATAAGGAGGCACATTCGAGGCCAGCATCAAAATCGCTATGTCTATGTCATCGATATTGAGCAGAATGTTGTTTGTTAGGATGCAAAGAAATGTGTAATTTCTTAAGTTAACAAGAGATTGTTTTTGGTTGAATGAATTATGAAGTATAACAATGAAGTTAAAGTATGTTCTTTTTGCAATCTTATATTAAAGTCTTAATGTACTTGCCATATTTTATGTTCAAATTTTTCTTGTATCCACTGTATTTAAGGCAAATGTTATTACTGTAATTTTTTTATTTTATAACTGCAAAAGTTGCAAAAATGCTATCCAGCTGTAAAATTTCTTTCTTTATTTAAAACATATAGTCATTCTAACTTTTGTTAAAATGCAACTGTCTTAAAATGCAATCTTTATGGACAATAAAGTATTCTTGTACACGTTGGAATGTGTATACGCCCTTATGCTATCTTTTGAAAGTACACCTATCTATATCTATATATTTAAAGAATACAGATTCAACACTTTTGTTTTAGACATTAAGTAGTTGAGAATTATTACTATTGGAAACTGACAACGAGAAATAAAGAACGTTTAGTTTAAATAAAATGGAGCATTTTACACGAACTAGAACGTTTAGAACACCCAAAAATTGCAATTGCAGTTTCGAGAAGGAAAAAGAAAATCCGCATAGATAAGCAGATCTCGTTTGAATTAATTATTTTCGATTTTTCTCACACATAATGACGCGTTTTTCCGAAATTGAAAAAGACTAGCGGCACAAACTCCGCCTTTTCACATACGTCTCGACGAGTATCTCCGAAGCATTTTATTGCAAACGAATCATTATTTTCAGATAGCAAAAAACCAACGACTTATCTTCGCAAGAGGAATAAGATCACCAGGAAAAAGAAAGGCGTTAAGTTTTTGTGTCCTAATCCAAATTGCCAGATGATTTTTGAGTGGAAAGAGAGTCTGCAGAGACATCTTCGCTACCAATGCGGCCAGAAGCCCAGGTTCAAGTGTCCCTACTGCGACTATGTATGCAAGTGCAAGGGCAGCGTAACGAGGCACATTCCAACCAAGCATAAGAATCACTATGTATATGTCATCGATATTCAACGGAATGTTGTTTGCTAGGATACAGAGAAAGGTGTTATTTTTTAAGTTAACACTTTTTATAACAACGAAGTTAAAGTATGTTTTTTTTACAACCTTAAATTACAGTCTTTGCGTACTTACCGTATTTTGTATTTAAATTTCTATTATTTTTGCTGTATTTAAAACAACTAAGAGTTAATATTATAATTTTTTCATATAATGACAAAAATTGCAAATGCTATCCCGCTATAAAATCGATTATTTTCTTTAAAAAATACAGCTACAAAAAACGTGGAAATCTCTAAGGACAATAGCGTATATTCTTGTACACATTGGAATGTATATTAGAAGTTCCATCTTTTGAAAATACACCTATAAGTATATTGAAAAAATTAATATTCAACATTTTTGTTATGGACATCAAGTAATTAAAAATTGTTACTATTGAACAATGACAACAAGAGTTAAAGAATGAAATGTGAAATTTGTGTGATATTTGTAATTGTATGGAACGTGTACTTTAAATAAAAAAAATGGAGCATTTTACACGAATAAGAACGTTCGAAGTCCCCTAAAATTGCAGTTTCGAGAGGGAAGAAGAAAATTCGCATGGAAAAGCGAATTTCTTTTGAATTAATTATTTGTGATTTTCCGTCTATACATATATAAATAACAGCATTTTTGTTTCGTTCCGAAGAGAACGAAATGATTAGTGGTACGAACTTTGCTTTTCCGTAGGTACGTATCTGAACGAGAATCTCTGAAGCATTTTATTGCGAACGAGACGTTTTTTTTTTTTCAGATAACAAAAAACCCACGACCTCTCGTCGCAATAAGATCAAGGACATGAGAATGAGATACGCCAAGTTTCCGTGTCCTAATCCGAATTGCCAGAGTAGCTTCGGGTTGAAAAGCAACCTGGGAACCCACATTCGTTACCACTGCGGCCAGAAGCCGAGGTTCAAGTGTCCCTACTGCGACTACATATGCAAGTTCAAGGCCGACGTAAAGAAACACATTCAAGCCAGGCATCAGAACTGCTATGTCTATGTCATCGATATTGAGCGGAATGTTGTTTGTTAGAGTACAAAGAAATGTGTATTATTTCTTAAGTTAACAAGATATCGTTTTTTTGTAACAATGACGTTAATATATGTTCTTTTTGCAACCTTATATTAAAATCTTAATGTGTACTTGCCATATTTTATGTTCAAATATCTACTGTATGACAATGATTGTTATTATTTTAATTTTTTCATATTTGCATAAATTGCAAATGCTATCTACCTATAAAATTAATTTTTTTTAATATAGTTATTCTGATTTTTGCTAAAATGCGAGTAAATCTTTACGGATATTAATGTATATTTTTGTACACATTGGAATATATATTATAAATGTCTATCTTTTGAAAATACACTATATGTGAAAAAATTAAATGTGCAAGTAGAAACCTTCGCTCACAAAGCTCCTCTATGAGGAAGTTTGTATTTTATTCAATGTATAATTATTAGTATTTATTTGCTTTGGCTTTCTCATAGAGGAAGCTTGTGAGCGAAGGTTTCTACTTGCACACTTAAAAACTATAAGGAAGCAATGTGCAGGTTTACATTTGTACACTTAAAAACTATAAGGAAGCAATGTGCAAATTTCTACCTGCAAACTTTTTTTTTATTGTAATTACGCTTTATTGCGACTAATATCTGTTATACTAATATCTGTTATACTATTACAAAAATTAATTAAACAATTAATATTTTTACTAAAATGATCTCTACTAATTATGGATATTTTTTATTTCTATTTTGTTCAATCGATTAGTTAATTCTTCCACGGAAGTAATATGCAAGTTTCTACTTTGCACACTTTTAAATTATTTTTTTAAATTTTGTATCGCGTTGTATTTTGGCATTCAAATAATGTAATACATTCCTTTTATTTATTCTTATTTTAAAAAATTAATACATTTTTTTTAAAGGAAGTTTTGATTTTTCCACAGTATAAATGCCTGTAGGTTTTCTAATTTCCGCAAATTTTGAGATTTTGGGCAGGATATTGTAATATATATTTAAAAAAATATATGATGTTCTACTACAAGCAGAGAAATGCATTCCTGATAATGAATGCATTTTATTATTAGGTTCACCAATCTTCGTCAAATTCAAAACAACCTTCCTTTAATAATATCTTATATATAAGATTACGTATATAACTTGTACACTTTAGGCAAAAATGGGTAACTTCCGGCACATACTTCCGGACATTTTCTAATAATATGATTTCTCGACATTTTAGAACATTCTAAATCTCGAAAAATTTTTTTTTCATTATTACAAACCTTTCTCTAGGAGGAAGCAATATAGATACAACACTTTTGTTTTTAGACATCAAGTAAAGTATTATTACTATCGAAAACTGACAATGTGAGAATTAAAAAAAAAGCTTGAAATTTGTATGATATTTGTAATTGTATGAAACATTTATTTTGAATAAAATGGAACATATCACGCGAATTAGAACGTTCAGATCAAAAAATTGCAATTACAGTATCGAAAGGGAAGAAGAAAGTCCGCATGGACAAGCGGATTTCGTTTGAATTAGGTATTTTTTATCTTCCACCTAAATAATAGCGTTTTTTTGTTCTGAAGTTTAAGAAACGATTAGCGGCACAAATTCTGCCTTATCGCGACGAGTATTTCTGGAGCATTTTATCACGTACGAGTCATTATTTTTCAGATAACAAAGAACGCACGACTTACCTTCGCAAGTGGACTAAGTACACCAAGAAAATGAGATGCGCCAAGTTTTCGTGTCCTAATCCGGATTGTCGGAGTGCCTACACGTGCAAAAAGAACCTGCATAGCCACCTTCGCTACCATTGCGGCCAGAAGCCCAGGTTCAAGTGTCCTTACTGCGACTACATGTGCAAGTTCAAGGCCGACATAAGAAAGCACATTGGGCGCAAGCATAAGAACCGTTATGTCTATGTCATCGATATTATTCGGAATGTGATTTGTTAGGATACAAAGGAATGTGTATTATTCTTAAGTTTACAAGAGATCGTATTTGGTAACGATGAAATTAAGGTTTATGTTTTTAAAACCTTAAATTACAATCTTAGAATACTTGCCATATTTTATGTTTAAATTTCTATTATATTCGCTGTATTGGAAACAAATAAATGTTATTATTGTAATTTTTTCATAATTGCATAAATTGCAAATGCTTTCCAGCTATAAAATTGATTTTTTTTTTAAATATAGTTATTATGACCTTTGTTAAAATGCAAGGAAATCTTTATGGACAATAATGTATATTTTTGTACACATTGGAATATATATATTAGAAGTTACTATCTTTTGAAAAAATCCACCTGTATATTCAAAAAATTAAGATTCAACACTTTTGTACAGACATCAAGTAATTAAGTATTGTTACTATCAGAAACTGACAATGAGAATTATAAAAAGTATGAAATTTGTGTGATATTTGTAATTGTAAGTTCTTAGTTTAAATAAAATAAAGCATCTGACACGAACAAGAACGTTCAAAGCCCCCAAAAATTGTGATTGCAATTTTGAAAGTGAAGGAGAAAATCAGATCTATGGGAAAGCGGATCTTGTTTTATAATTAATTATTTGCGATTTTCCGTCTAAATAATTGTGATCTTTTCGTTCCAAGATTCAAGAAATGATTAGCGGTACGAACTTCGCTTTTTCGCGCGCCTTTCGACGAGCATCTCTGAAGCATTTTATAGCGAACGTTATTTTTCAGATAACATAGAACCAACAACCTATCTTTGCCCGAGGACCAAGAACACTAAGAAAATGAAGTGCGCCAAGTTTTCGTGTCCTAATCCGAATTGCCGGAGCGTTTTTGAGTTGAAAATTAAATTGTATAGACATCTTCGCCACTGCGATATGAAGCCCAAGTTCATGTGTCCCTACTGCGACTACATGTCCAAGTTCAAGGCCGACACAAAGAGGCACATTCGAGCCAAGCATAAGAAATGGTGTGTCTATGTCATCGATATTGAGCGGAATACTGTTTGTTAGAATGCAAAGAAATGTGTTATTTTTTAATTTAACATGAAATTGTTTTTGGTAACAATGAAGTTAAAGTATGTTCTTTTTGCAACCTTATATTAAAATCTTAATATGTACTTGTTATATTTTTTGTTCAAATATCTATTATATCCACTGTACTACTGACAATAATAATAATTATTTTAATTTTTTCATAATTGCATAAATTGGAAATGCTATCCAGTTACAAAATTAATTTTTTTTTTTTTAAATATAGCTATTCTGACCTTTGCCAAAATGCGAGGAAATCTTTATGGACATTAGTGTATATTCTTGTACACAGTGGAAATATTAGAAATTTCTCAGTCTTTTGAAAATACATCATATATATTAATAAAGTTAAAATGCGACACTTTTGTTATAGACATCAAATAATTAAAAATTATCGAAAATTGACAACAAGAATTAAAGAAAAGGTGTGAACTTTGTATGATATTTGTAATTGTATGGAGCATTTAGTTTAAATAAAATGGAGCATCTCACATGAGCAAGAACGTTCAGAGCCCTAAAAATTAGAGTTCCTATAATAAGAGTTAGGACACCGTTATAGCTTTGTCTCACTCCCACTAACTTGACTGAAACATATGGCGGGACCAATTAAAAATCGTCACCACATTGGCTTAATTCTTATTAAGCCAATTAGGAACTCTACTAAAAATTGTGATCGCAGATTGTTTCGAGAGTGAAGAAGAAAATCAACATGGAAAAGCGGATCTCGTTTTAATTAATTATTTACGCTTTTCCGCTTAAATAGAAGTGTTTTTTTCGTTTCGTTGTTTAATAAATGATTAGCGGCGCGAACTTTGCTATTTTGCATGTGTCACATGTGTCTCGACGAGCATCTTATGGCTAACGAATCGTTATTTTTCAGATAACAAAGGACCTATGACCTATCCTCGGAAGAGGTTTAAGAAATTGGTCAAGTTTCCGTGTCCTAATTCGAATTGCCGGAGCGCCTTCGGGTACAAAGCCAACCTGCAGAAACATCTTCGCTATTGTTGCCAGAAGCCTAGGTTCAAGTGTCCCTACTGCCACTACGGATCCAAGCGCAAGACTGACATAAAAAGGCACATTCATTCCAAGCATAAGAACCGCTATGTCTATATCATCGATATTGTTCGGAATGTTATTTGTTAGGATACAAATAAGGAATGTGTATTATTCTTAAGTTTACAAGAGATCGGGTTTGGTAACGATGAAGTTAAGGTTTATGTTTTTAAAACCTTAAATTATAATCTTAGTATACTTGCCATATTTTATGTTCAAATTTCTATTATACTTGCTGTATTGAAAACAAATGAATGTTGTAATTGCAATTTTTTTTCTCTAAGAAATATAGCTATTTTGACGTTTGCTAAAAAGCGAGGAAATCTTTGTGGACATTAGTGTATATTTTTGTACACATTGGAAATATTAGAAATTTCTCAATCTTTTGAAAATACATTATATATTAATAAAGTTAAGATTCGACACTTTTGGTATAGACATCAAGTAATTCAAAATTATCGAAAATTGATAACAAGAATTAAAGAAAAGGTGTGAACTTTGTATGATATTTGTAATTGTATGGAGCATTTAGTTTAAATAAAATGGATCATCTTACATGAACAAGAACGTTCAGAGCCCTAAAAATTAGAGTTTTTATAATAAGAGTTAGGACACCGTTATAGCTTTGTCTCACTCCCATTAACTTGACTGAAACATATGGCGGGACCAATTAAAAATCGTCACCACATTGGCTTAATTCTTATTAAGCCAATTAGAAACTCTACTAAAAATTGTGATCGCAGATTGTTTCGAGAGTGAAGAAGAAAATCAACATGGAAAAGTGGATCTCGTTTTAATTAATTATTTACGCTTTTCCGCTTAAATAGAAGTGTTTATTTCGTTTTGCTGTTTAATAAATGATTAGCGGTACGAACTTTGCTATTTCGCATGTGTCTCGACGAGCATCTTATGGCTAACGAATCGTTATTTTTCAGATAACAAAGAATCCACGACCTATCGTCGGAAGAGGTCTAAGAAATTGGTCAAGTTTCCGTGTCCTAATGCGAATTGCCAGAGAGCCTTCGGGTACAAAGGCAACCTGCAGAGTCATCTTCGCTACTGTTGCCTGAAGCCTAGGTTCAAGTGTCCCTACTGCCACTACGGATGCAAGCGCAAGATCGACATAAAAAAGCACATTGAGCGCAAGCATAAGAATCGTTATGTCTATGTCATCGATATTGTTCGGGATGTTGTTATTGAAAAGGAGAATTAAAGAGAAAATGTGAAATTTATGTAATATTTGTAATTGTATGGAACGTTTTTGGTTTAAATAAAATGGAGCATTTTACACGAACAAGAACGTTTAGAGTTCTCAAAAATTGCGACTGCAGTTTCGAATAATAATGGCGTCTTTTCGTTTTGTGGTTTAAAAAACAATTAGCGGTACGAACTTTTTTCGTATGTGTCTTGACGACCATCTTTGGAACATTTTATCGCGAATGAGCCGTTATTTTTCAGATAACAAAGAATCGACGCCCTATCTTCGCAAGAGAACCAAGAACACCAAGAGAATGAGGTGCGCCAAGTTTCCGTGTCCTAATTCGAATTGCCAGAGCGACTTCGTGTGGAAAAAGCATCTGCAGAGCCACCTTCGCTACGAATGCGGCCAGAAACCCAGGTTCAAGTGTCCCTACTGCGACTACGTATGCAAGTGCAAGGGCAGCGTAACGAGGCACATTCCAACCAAGCATAAGAATCACTATGTATATGTCATTGACATTCAACGGAATGTTGTTTGCTAGGATACAGAGAAAGGTGTTATTTTTTAAGTTTACAAGAAATCGCGTTTGGTAATGAAAAGTTAAGGTTTACGTTTTTAAAATCTTAAATTACAATCTTAGTATACTTGCCATATTTTATGTTCAAATTTCTATTATATTTGCAGTATTGGAAACAAATAAATGTTGAAATTGTAATTTTTTTATAATTGCATAAATTGCAAATGCTATTCAACTACAAAATTAATTTTTTTTTTTTAAGAAATATAGTTGTTTTGACCTTTGCTAAAATGGGAGGAAATCTTTACGTACTATAGAGTATATTCTTGTACACATTGGAATATATATTAGAAATTTCCATTTTTCGAAAATACATTATATATTAATAAAGTTAATATTCGACACTTCTGTAATAGGCATTAAGTGATTAAAAATTGTCGAAAATTCACAACAAGAATTGAAGAAAAGGTGTGAATTTTGTGTGATATTTTGTAATTGTATGGTTCGTTTATTTTAAATAAAATGGAGTATTTCATATGAGCAAGAACGTTCAGAGCCCCCAAAAATTGTGATCGCTGTTTCGAGAGTGAAGGAGAAAATCAACATAGACAAACGGATATTGTTTTAATTAATTATTTGCGATTTTTCGCCTAAATAAGAGTGATTTTTTCGTTTCGTTGTTTAAAAAATGATTAGCGGTACGAACTTTTCTTTTTCGCACTTGTCTCGACAAGCATCTCTGGAGCATATTGTCGCCACTGAGTTGTTATTTTTCAGATAATAAAGAACCCACAATCTATCGTCGCAAGAAGACCAAGAACACCAAGAAAAATAGGCGCGTCAAGTTTTTATGTCCTAATCCGAATTGCCGGAGCGCTTTTGGGTTGAAATACAGCTTGCGGCACCATCTTCGCCACGAATGCGGCCAGAAGCCCAGGTTCAAGTGTCCCTACTGCCACTACATATGCAAGCGCAAGACCGACATAAAAAGGCACATTCAAGCCAAGCATAAGAACCACTATGTCTATGTCATCGATATTGTTCGGAATGTTGTTTGTTAGGATACAAAGGAATGTTTATTATTCTTAAGTTTACAAGAGATCGGGTTTAGTAACGATAAAGTTAAGGTTTATGTTTTTAAAACCTTAAATTACAATCTTAGTATACTTGCCACTTGCCATATTTTATGTTTAAATTTCTATTATATTTGTTGTATTGGAAACAAATGAATGTTGTTATTGTAATTTTTTCATAATTGCATGAATTGCAAATGCTGTCCAGCTATAAAATTAATTTTTTTTTCTTTAAGAAATATAGCTATTTTGACGTTTGCTAAAATGGGAGAAAATTTTTATGGACATTAGTGTATATTCTTGTACACATTGGAATATATATATTAGATATTTCTATTTTTTCGAAAATACATTATATTAATAAAGTTAAGATTCGACACTTTTGTTATAGGCATTAGTGATTAAAAATTGTCGAAAATTCACAACAAGAATTGAAGAAAAGATGTGAATGTTGTGTGATATTTTGTAATTGTATGGATCGTTTAGATTAAATAAAATGAAATATTGCACATGAGCAAGAACGTACAGAGCCCCCAAAAATTGTGATCGTTGTTTTGAGGGCGAAGAAGAAAATCAACATGAACAAACCGATACTGTTTTAATTAATTATTTGCGATTTTTCGCCCAAATAAGAGTGATTTTTTCGTTTCGCTGTTTAAAAAATGATTAGCGGTACGAACTTTTCTTCTTCGCACGTGTCTCGACAAGCATCTCTGGAGCATTTTGTCGCCACTGAGTCGTTATTTTTCAGATAACAAAGAACCCACAATCTATCATCGCAAGAGGACCAAGAACACCAAGAAAAAGAGGTGCGTCAAGTTTTCGTGTCCTAATCCGAATTGCCAGAGCGCTTTTGGGTTGAAATTCAGCTTGCGGCACCATCTTCGCTACGAATGCGGCCAGAAGCCCAGGTTCAAGTGTCCCTACTGCCACTACATATGCAAGCGCAAGGCCGACATAAGAAAGCACATTGGGCGCAAGCATAAGAACCGTTATGTCTATGTCATCGACATTATTCGGAATGTTGTTTGTTAGGATACAAAGGATATTATTCTTAAGTTTACAAGAGATCATATGTGGTAACGATGAAATTAAGGTTTATGTTTTTAAAACCTTAAATTACAATCTTAGTATACTTGCCATATTTTATGTTTAAATTTCTATTATATTCGCTGTATTGGAAACAAATAAATGTTATGTTATTATTGTAAGTTTTTCATAATTGCATAAATTGCAAATGCTATCCAGCTCTAAAATTAATTTTTTTTAAATATAGCTATTCTGACCTTTGTTAAAATGCGAGGAAATTTTTACGGACTACAGAGTACACTTATTCTTGTACACATTGGAATATATGTTAGAATTTTCTGTTTTTTAAAACTACACCTATATATTTGAAAGATTAAGATTTAGTACTTTTTTTTATAGATATCAAGTAATTAAAAATTGTTATTATTGAAAACTTACACCAAGAATTAAAGAAATGTAAAGTTTATGTGATATTTGTAATTGTGTGGAGCGTTTAGTTTAAATAAAATGGAGTATCTTACAGGAGCAAGAACGTTCAGAGTCCCCAAAAGTTGTAATCGCTGTTTCGAGAGTGAAGGAGAATATTAACATGGACAAGCGGATATTGCTTTAATTAATTATTTGCGATTTTCCGCCCAAATAAGTGTTTTTTTCGTTTCGCTGTTTAAAAAATGATTAGCGGTACGAACTTTTCTTTTTCGCACGTGTCTCGACAAGCATCTCTGAAGCATTTTGTCGTCACTGAGTCGTTATTTTTCAGATAACAAAGAACCCATAATCTATCGTCGCAAGAGGACCAAGAACACCAAGAAAAAGAGGTGCGTCAAGTTTTTATGTCCTAATCCGAATTGCCAGAGCGCTTTTGGGTTGAAATTCAATCTGCAGAAACATCTTCGCTACCAATGCGGCCAGAAGCCCAGGTTCAAGTGTCCCTACTGCGACTACATATGCAAGTTCAAGGCCGATGTAAAGAAACACATCCCAACCAGGCATCAGAACTGCTATGTCTATGTCATCGATATCGAGCGGAATGTTGTTTGTTAGAGTACGAAGAAATGTGTATTATTTCTTAAGTTAACAAGAGATCATTTTTGGTAACAGTGAAGTTTATGTATGTTCTTTTTACAATCTTGTATTAAAATCTTAATGTTGTACTTGCCATATTTTATGTTGAAGTATCTATTATATCCACTGCATGACAATGATAGATATTATTGTAATTTTTTCATAATTGCATAAATTGCAAATGCTATTCAGCTCTAAAATTAATTTTTTTTTAATATAGCTATTCTGACCTTTGCTAAAATGCGAGGAAATTATTACGGACTATAGAGTATATTCTTGTACACATTAGAATATAAATTAGAAATTTCTATTTTTTAAAACTACACCTATATATTTGAAAAATTAAGATTTAGTACTTTTGTTGTAGACATCAAGTAATTAAAAATTGTTATTATCGAAAACTGACAGCAAGAATTAAAAAAATGTGAAACTTATGTGGTATTTGTAATTGTATGGAACGTTTTTAGTTTAAATAAAATGGAGCCCCTCACATGAACAAGAACGTTCAAAGCCCTGAAAAAATGTGATTGCAGTTTTTCGTTTTGCGGTTTAAAAAACGATTTAGCAATACGAACTTTTTTCGTATGTTTTGACGACTATTTCTGGAACATTTTATCGCGAACGAGTCATTATTTTTCAGGTAACAAAGAACTGACGACCTATCTTCACAAGAAGACCAAGAAGATCAAGAAAATGAAGTGCGTTGAGTTTTCGTGTCCTAATTCGAATTGCCGGAGCGCTTTTGGCCTGAAAAACAACTTGTATAGACATCTTCGCTACGAATGCGGCCAGAAGCCCAGGTTCAAGTGTCCCTATTGCGACTACGCATGCAAGTTCAAGTTCGACATAAAAAGGCACATTCAAGCCAAGCATAAGAACTGCTATGTCTATGTCATCGATATTGTTCGGAATGTTGTTTGTTAGGATACAAGGGAATGTGTTATTTGTATAGTTAAAATTAAGATTAATTAAATAAGATTCAACATTTTTTTTATAGACATCAAATAATGAAAAATTGTTACTATTGAAAACTGACAATGAGAATTAAAGAGAAAGTGTGAAATTTATGTGATATTTGTAATTGTATGGAAAGTTTTTGGTTTAAATAAAATAGAGCATTTTACATGAACAAGAAGGTTCAGAGTTCTCAAAAATTGCGACTGCAGTTTTGAATAATAATGGCGTCTTTTCGTTTTGTGGTTTAAAAAACAATTAGCGGTACAAATTTTTTTCGTATGTGTCTTGACGACCATCTCTGTAATATTTTATCGCGAATGAGTCGTTATTTTTCAGATAGCAAAGAATCGACGCTCCATCGTCGCAAGAGGAACAAGAGAATGAGGGGGTGCGCCAAGTTTCTGTGTCCTAATCCGAATTGCCAGAGCGCCTACACGTGCAAATACAACCTGCAGACCCACATTCGTTACCACTGCGGCCAGAAGCCGAGGTTCAAGTGTCCCTATTGCGACTACATGTCCAAGTTCAAGAAAGACATACGGAGGCACATTCAACGCTTGCATAAGAATCACTATGTCTATGTCATCAATGTTGAGCGGAATGTTGTTTGTTAGGATACAAGGGAATGTGTTATTTGTTAAGTTAACAAGAGATCGTTTTTGATAACAATAAAGTTAAAGTATGTTTTTTTAATTTTTTTTATTATTTTTTTTTTTTTATTTAAATTACAGTCTGAGTACACTTGCCATATTTTATGTTCAAATTTTTTCTATTGTATTCGCTGTATTTAAAACAAATAAAAGTGATTATTGTAATAATTTTTTCATAATGAAAAAAATTCCAAATTTTATCTTGCTATAAATTTGATTTTCTTCTTTAAAAATTATAGATATTCTGACTTTTGGTAAAATGCAAAGAAATCTTATTGACGATATTCTTGCACACATTGGAATATATGTATTGGAAGTTCCTATGTTTAGAAAATATA